>NC_041380.1:216477393-216548223 GCF_002162155.2 Triticum dicoccoides
CAGCGCCACCACCAGCCGCCGCCACCGCCCCTGGCCACCGGCGTCCGTGCCCGCCGGCCGCCGCCGTCCGGCCTCCCCCTCGTCACCGGCAACCTCCTCCCCTCCGGCAGCTACAGTTCCTCGCCGGAGTTCCTCGATTTCCGTGCGCGAGATCTAGATCCAAAAAACCAAGAGGTTGATTTTTTTGTCTAAGTCCCGAAATTCTCAGTCCAAGTGCCTCTGTTCACGGCTCCGTAACTTTGCATCCGTAGCTCCGATTCATTCATATAGCATATCAAAATGTTCATCTCAGAGAGTACATCATTCCGTTACATTGCATCATTTTCATTTGAGCTCATCTTGATGCCCGAAATGCTTTTCGAAGAGGGCTACTTGAGTTAATTGTCAGATCTGCTACTCCGTTTAGCACTTTTGTCATTTTTGCCATGATTAATGTGTGCATGATATGCCCGTGTGCTCTACATATGTATTGTTAAGGGTTTTGTCATCTTTCCAGAGGTGCAACCCATGTATTTTTAGGATGTGTGAGGTGACTAGTGCAAGCTTGCAAAGTGAGGCACTCGGTAAATCTGTTTTCAGGGACTTAGTAATTTCACTAAGTCCTGGGATTGTTTATCTCATGATGCCATATGTTCTTGTTGTTTCCTAGTGATCCGTGCCTCTTTTGAGGATGATCAGTAAGGGAGTTTTGGTAACCTTGTAGTGCTCTATCCATCCATGTCTTTGTTTGTAATTATTGAGCATCCTAGCTTGAGTCAATCGAGCTCTACTTTTGCTACTTTGTGAATCTGGGCAGATTGTCAACTTGTTTGCACTTTTGCCGGTGGTATTGTAGTTGATCCGTGCATTCTATGCTATTGGTCTCGACATGTATAGCTTGAATTTTGTGCCTTATTGATGGGTGTATGCTTGTCTTGCCATGACTTGCACCATAGTGAGTGCATCAAGCTCGTAAACATGCCTACTTGAGTTATATTTCAGCATGTGCCAGTTTTCAGTAAGTCTGAAAACTGATTATGTTTTTGCTATGTTCACGTGCTTGCAATTGTATTTTCTGATCCCTTTTGGCTCAAGGTCACTAAGGGACTTTTGTTAAGCTCTTTGAGTAGCTCCATGCCATGCTTTACTTTGCCTTGTTCCGATCCTGTAGCATATAGTTTTGTTGCTCCGAAGAGGGCTACCCGATCTGAAATTCCAGACAAGTGTTAATTTCATTAAGTCTGAGATATGTTTGCCATTTGCATTTTTGCCATGTTTGTTTGAACCTGTTAATGGATGAATTGGCCGTAGCTCAGTGCTAGACTTTCATTAAGCATCTTGTAAGCATCCCTGCCATGTATTTTGTTGTCATGTTTGGGTGCTGTAGCATGTTCATCTCATTGCATTTAGATGCCTACTTGCTGTAAATCGCAGACCGGAGTCATTTTTGTTTCGCTTGCCATTTCCAAACCGTAACTCCGATTCCGGCGTTCTTTATATCTTTTTCAAGCGATTTCATCTCATCTTTCTAGTGGCACACTTGGTTTTCCAAGTTGAGGCTAGGTTCATGCATTTCCTGTCATATCTTGCATTTTGCATCCCGCATCGCATTCCTCATAGCATATCATCTTTGCATCATGTTGTTTGAGTTGCACGTGGTTGATTGTATCCTTGTTGCTTGTTTGTCTTGTTTGTGTAGAGCCGGGAGACGAGTTCGCTAACGAGGAGCCCGTTGAGTTTGCTTTCGACGATCCAGTCAACTCTGACAACTGTGCAGGCAAGATGATCATACCCTCGAAATCACTACTATCTTTGCTATGCTAGTTTGCTCGCTCTTTTGCTATGCCATTGCTACGATGCCTACCACTTGCTTGCAAGCCTCCCAAATTGCCATGTCAAACCTCTAACCCACCATGTCCTAGCAAACCGTTGATTGGCTATGTTACCGCTATGCTCAGCCTCTCTTATAGCGTTGCTAGTTGCGGGTGAAGATTGGAGGCCGTTCCTTGTGGGAACATTTAATTACTTGTTGGGATATCATTATATTACTTTGTTAACTTAATGCATCTATATACTTGGTAAAGGGTGGAAGGCTCGGCCTCTTGCCTAGTGTTTTTTTCCACTCTTGCCGCCCTAGTTTCCGTCATATCGGTGTTATGTTCCCGGATTTTGCGTTCCTTACGCGGTTGGGTTATAATGGGAACCCCTTGACAGTCCGCCTTGAATAAAACTCCTCCAGCAATGCCCAACCTTGGTTTTACCATTTGCCACCTAGCCTTTTCCCTTGGGTTTCGCGGACTCAAGGGTCATCTTATTTTAACCCGCCCCCCCCCCCGGGGCAGTGCTCCTCTAAGTGTTGGCCCAACCTAGAGCACCGTGTGGGGCCGTCCCTTGGCAACTTGGGTTAGGTTTGTTCCCGTATGCTTAGCTTATCCGGTGTGCCCTGAGAATGAGATATGTGCAGCTCCTATCGGGATTTGTCGGCACAGCGGGCGGTGTTGCCGGACTTGTTCTACCATTGTCGGAGTTGTCTTGAATTACCGAGATACCGAGTCTGATCGGAACGTCTTGGGAGGAGGTCTATTCCTTCGTTGATCGTGAGAGCTTGTCATGGGCTAAGTTGGGACTCCCCTGCAGGGATTGAACTTTCGAAAGCCGTGCCCGTGGTTATGGGCAGATGGGAATTTGTTAATGTCCAGTTGTAGATAACTTGAACCTTAATTAATTAAAATGAATCAACTGAGTGTGTTACCGTGATGGACTCTTCTCGGCGGAGTCCGGGAAGTGGACACGGTGTTGGAGTACTGTTTGCGCAGGTTGTTCTCTAGTTTCTCGCTTGTGCTTTGCCTCCTCTTCTCGCTCTCTTTTGCGAATAAGTTAGCCACCATATTTGCTAGTCGCTTGCTGCAACTCCACCTATATTTACCTTGCCTTACCTACAAGCTTAAATAGTCTTGATCGCGAGGGTGCGAGATTGCTGAGTCCCTGTGGCTCACAGATTACTATTACACCAGATGCAGGGCCTGATGATTCCGCTCCAGGAGACGCGTATGAGCTCAAGTGGGAGTTCGACAAGGACTCTCAACGTTACTATGTTTCCTTTCCCGATGATCAGTAGTGGTGCCCAGTTGGGGGTGAATGGGACCGTTGTCGCATGTTGGGTTCTCTTTTATTTTGGCGCCGTAGTCGGGCCATGAGTGTTTGGATGATGTAATGTTATTTATGTACTTGATTGATGTGGCGAGTCTAAGCCAACTATGTTATCTCCCCTTTATTATTTATATTACATGGGATGTTGTGAAGATTGCCTAACTTGCGACATATGCCTTCAATGCGATTATGTCTCTAAGTCATGCCTCGACACGTGGGAGCTATAGTCGCATCGAGGGTGTTACACTATATAAACCGGAGGGTTTTAGTCCATAGGACAACATACAATCATACCATAGGCTAGCTTCTAGGGTTTAGCCTCTCTGATCTCCTGGTAGATCAACTCTTGTAATACTCATATCATTAAGAACAATCGAGCAGGACGTTGGGTTTTACCTCCATCAAGAGGGCCCGAACCTGGGTAAACATCGTGTCCCCTACCTCCTTTTACCATCCGCCCTAGACGCACAGTTCGGGACCCCCTACCCGAGATCCGCCGGTTTTGACACCGACATTGGTTATTTTTTTCCTTGCTCTCGCAATGCGCGGCCTGTTCGGGCCTTAACTCTTCGGCCACCTTTAAAGCGGCCGCATTGCTACTCCTTGCTTGTTCCTTGGCTCGGGCAAGCTCCGCCCGAAGGGTCTCCACGGTGGTAGCTCCATCTGCAGTCACAACATATTAAAGATACTGGCATCATGCTGCTCCTATTATGTGACGATCACCAGAAAAATCACTCACCCTGTGCCTCGTCAAGTTGCTTGTTGACAAGCACGATGTCGGCATCTGCCGCATCTAGTTGCCACTTTAGTTCGGCAAACACATTAGTCCAGCTAGCAACAGGAGCTTCAACCACCTGCACATAAAGGCGGTCTGGTTATTACCTGGGACTATGATCCTCTATTTGCCGCCGTTCTCGACGACAACCAGAGTCTCAGGGGCTACTATCGGCATGGGCATACCTAACGTATGCGGTACTGTTAAAGGCATACATTATTTCACGTACCTCGAAGCTTTTCGGAAGACTCATAAAAGCTTCGTGCAAACCGCTTTCAGTGGATGAAATCCTTTCAATTACGTACCCATTAGCGTACGATGCGCTTCCGAGATGGCAGCTTGCCCCAGAAGATCCTTCAGCGTGTCCGACCGCACACTATACAGACCCTTGCTGCCGCTCTCCTCAAGAGCCGGATACTGGGGATTCCGGGCAGCCAAAGGGTTATCCTCTAGCCCTAGTGGATCCGGAGATACCCTTTGCGATGACACTTCAAGGTCGCCAGCTTCTTGAGCTGGGGAGTCCGGGGGAGGCGTTTCGCTCTCCATCATCTCCGAAAGAAGATCCCCCGAAGATGAACTCTGTCGAGAAGGGTTGTGATCCGGACTACAATTTATAAGCAACGATTATTGTTTTCGGAAGCAAGGTAGGATATCTTCACTATTAAGTACTTTTTGATTACTTACAACTCGGTAGAGGGGTGATCCCCACGCGAACATTGTGCGGAAAGAATACCCTCTGAGGCAGGACCCTCTGGCGGAGATTTCTTCTCCCGTTTGGAAACCTTAGTTTCCGGATCTTCAGAGGTAGTCCTCCTCCTATCCCGGGGAGAGAGAATGTCAGATTCTTTCCCTGTGTTATCCTGTAGCGAAGGAGGCCCGCTTTCGCCCTCTTTATTCCCCCCTTCATCTTCCTTTGAGGGCACTAGACAAGGTGCTGGCTCGAGCATCTTTTCCAGCACCGGATTGTCCAAGCCCTCAGGAAGGGGGTCCGAACACCAGATCATCTTCGCCTTTGTTATCCAGTCCTGGTCAAAGAGCGATTCTTCAGAATGATGTCATGATAAATAAAGAGACAGTGTGTTCGGCCATGGGATTACTTACTTGGGCAGCGGGGCGGTTGCAGCTTAGGCCCACGTCCTCGGTGGTGTCCGGACACTCTATTTGGGGTCCGAAGAACGATTTGTACATCTCCTTGTGCGTCATGCCGAGGAAATGCTGAATAGTGCGTGGTCCTTCCAGGTTGAATTCCCACATGTGGAGGGGTCGGCGTTTGCAAGGCTGGACTCGACAAACTAGCATAACTTGCATTACCATAACCAGACTGAAATCTCCCTCGAAGAGATCTCGGATACGGCTCTGCAGTATTGGCACGTACTTGGCTGGACCCCAGCTCAGCCCCCTGCTGATCCATGACACTAGTTGTGGTGGGGGGCCCGAGCAAAAGGTGGGGGCGGCTACCCATTTGGCATTTCGGAGAGTTGTGATGTAAAACCACTCCCGCTGCCACAATCCGGACACCTCTGGAAGGGAACCCTTTGGCCATGGAGCGTCAGCAATTTTGCTTATTAAAGAACCTCCGCACGCTGCGTACTGCCCCTCAATCGTCTATGGCTTCACATCGAAGGTCTTGAGCCATATGCCGAAGTGAGGGGTAATGCGGAGGAAGGCCTCACATACGACAATGAATGACGAGATGTGAAGAAGGGGATGCGGGGCCAGATCATGAAAATATAGCCCGTAATAGAACATAAGACCCCTAATAAAGGGATCCAGAGCGAGGCCTAGTCCTCGGAGGAAGTGGGAGACGAACACAACGCTCTCTTTGGGTTCGGGAGTAGGGATGACCTACCCTCGGGCTGTGACACTCCAAAATTTTAATTTGGTTTTCATCAAAAACTTTGTTGGATTTTAAAAGAGGGCATTTAAAATTTCTTTTCCAGAAATCCTTCCTCTTAAAAACTTCCTTTCCTTTGGCAAGGATTTTCTTTTCCCTTTCAAATTTGGTGTTGATTTTTTGGAAGCTTTTCCTTCTGGTTGTTACCCTCTCAAACTTATTTATTTTCATTTAAAAAAAAAGAAACCCTAGGAGTTTTGGGACTTCTTTCTTTTTGAAACCACCCATGGTTTTACCATGTCTCCTATAGTAAATCTTCTCAAAACCCCTCCCTCCACCTTTGAGCAATTTAAATCCTCTGTCTCAACAAGTCCAAACAAGTTTTGGATTTTATTTCAATTATTTTATCTCCCAAAACATTTCTGCCAATTGTTTTGAGCCTAAGTGATTTTCAAAGCAAGTACCACTTTGCCTTTGAGTTTTTATCCCAAACCAACTTCCCTGGATTGTCTTTAGTACCCACAACCTAGAACCATCTTGATCCACACTTCTTCTTTTCAAATATTTCAAATTTCACTCACTGCAAGTTTGGACCAGATTTGACAAATTTGATGAAATTCATATCCACACTTCTCCAAAAATTCCACCAAAAATCATGCAGCCTACTGGAGCAATGAGTAGCCACTCCACCAAGTTTCAGCTCAAGGAAAAATCCCTAGATGTCAAAAACATTCTGTCGAACACCTAAGCTGCACTATTCCTTTGCATTTTCAGAAAAATTCAGAAAATTCAGATTCCAGTGTCGTTTTCTTCGTCAGAGATTCAGACACATGCTCACAGTGCACTTGGCACGTTCCTCGCCGCCTCTTCCTCCTGTCTGGAGCACCACACGTGCACTTGGCCTCTTCCTGGCGCTAGTGGCACGCTGGCCCGCCCTCGCCGGCGTCTTCTGCGGTGTCGGGACCTCCCGTGGCGGCCGATAGAAGGCACCCTACGGCGCAACGCCGTTCTACACCGCCCAAGCCACCTGGTAGCTCCGCGTGGCCATCCCCTTGCCAGCGCACGCATGCAGCACCGCCGCCGTGGCCTGGCACACGCAGGGCGCGCTCCCTGCCGCCGACGTGCCGCACGGCCGTTCTGTTAGGACAGGCCGTAAACCTCCCTCCCGTGCTGAGTTGGACCCTGGTATGGCACCACTACTCCACCTAGGCGATGCCCAAGCCCCTAATCCCACTGCCCAACCACAGCGCCGCCGTAATCACTCGCCGGACTTATCCCGTTCGCGGCAACCGCCCCGGGCCGGCTATATATAGCGCCCCTAAGCTCCCTCTCGCCCCCGCACACCTCCACCACCTCACTAGACCCCGACCAGCAACTAGAAGAGCCTCGAGGGGCCCTTCTTCCTCGACTCCGGCCGCCTCGCTCCGCCTCGGCCACCAGCTCGATTCGCTCCGGTGAGGCCGTCCCCGGCGCCCAAATCTCGTCTATAGCTTCCTCTATCACCCAGTAAGCTAACCCAGCGTCAATTTGGCCTTCGCAGCTCTCTCCGACGAGGCCCTTGACCACCCGAACCGCCGTCCGCCGGAGCCAGACTCGCCGTCGACGTGGTACTCGCCAGCGACCACCACCACCACCAACCGACGCGGAAGGGCGCCCTGAACATGGAGGTACTCTCTGATCCCCCTGCCTCATCGTGGATCGCCGCCGGCGACCACCGCCGCTCTCTGGCACCGTCATTCTCCGCCTGTCAGGACCCCGATCCTAAGTCACACCGATCTAGCATGTAACACATCATATCACTTTGCGGCCTCACGCACGGTATTCCCACGGGTGCCACCTTACCTGGCCCGGGACCGTTTGCGCCTTTTGGCTCACGTATATGATAGTGTCGCTAGCATCCATATGACAAAGAACCCGGGCTGACATGGCTAGTCGTGAACCCAAAGTGGCACTAACTTACAGGGACAGGCATACATGACCCAACAACGAACGTGTCGGTCATCAGCGAGTGAATCCAGGCTGTAGCACTGGGCTAGCAGGACTCCGATGAACCGGGCTGTAGCGGGCTAACAGGACTCCGGTATTCGTCGCGTGACATTTCCCCGAAGGGACAGACACAGGAACGAAGAAGGACACATGCCGGCCAGCCTAAGTGTTCCGGAGCAGTAGCAAGCTACCATGGCTCAGTGGAAACACCAGGAGACATTTCCTGGTAAGAGAGGCTACTAAGGATAAACAACTAGATAGTCAGATCCCACACATACCAAGCATTTCAATAACATACACACAATATACTCGATATGTGCAATACAACATGGCATCACAACATGACTCTACAACTCAAGTATTTAATCAATAGGCTCCAAGGAGCGAGATATTACAAACATGGGTCTCATGATCCAACATTCAGAGCATACAAGTCAAAGCACATGCGGAAGCTTAACATGTCTGAGTACAGACAACTATAAAATGAAAAAGGCTGAGAAGCCTGACTATCTACCAGATCCTGCCGAGGGCACAATATCGTAGCTGAGGTAACAAGCTAAACGTCGAAGACCACGCGGAACTACTAGCGAGACTGAGGTCTCTCTGCAAAAACATAAAATAGGCAAACGTGAGTACAAATGTACCCAGCAAGACTTACATCAGAACTAACTACATATGCATCATTATCAACAAAGGGGATGGTGGGGTTTAACTGCAGCAAGCCAGCTTTGACTCGGTGGCTATCCTGAACTACGACTGCAAGTAACTCTTTGAGGTGGCGCACACGAGTCCACATATTCACCATATCAATACACCACTATGGATCCGCTCCCGTCTCCCTACGAGAACGCCATCCATAGCACTCACGCTTATCTTGCGCATTTTAAAGTATCCACTTTCACTTGTCTATGAACTGATATAAGCAACCCAGAATTCCTTTACTGCGGACACGGCTATTCGAATAGATGATGTTAACCCTGCAGGGGTGTACTTCTTCACACACGCTCTCACCACTTACCGCCGTTTACACGACATGTACTCGACAACCTTCAAGCGGAAGCCCAACGTGGGTGTTGGCCACGGCCTACCTAAACACTCAAGTCTCTAGTCCAGGTTTATCGCCTATTCGGGTTCCATCCATGAGGAGATCCGGCCGGAGTTTCGCTCACAGCCCCAAATGATGTGTGCAGGGTTCCCGAGACACCAAACGGGCGCTCGGTACACTGGGCCACGTGCCTACCGCATCACAGCCCACCCCTCCGGTCAGCGCTGCCCACGGCCTCCAGCATACTACAAACACCAGAAACTACTTGCAACTCCTGGACAGAGGACAAGGGTGATTAAGAAGCCGAGAGGGTCCATTGGTTTCGGGCCCAATGCGTGGTAGTAGCTGAATCATGGATCACAAACACAGAACTCAGTTCCTGAGGACGGCTGCAATGAGACAACCCACCATGTACTCCTACATGGCCTCTCACCGCTACCTTTACCAAATCGTATTCGCACACTTAGCTCACACACAGTAGGACATGTTCACACACCTCTGATTCATCCCCGATGAATCAGACCTGACTCAACTCTAAGCAGTAGCAGGCATGACAAACAAGCATGAATGAGTAGGCACAACAGGGCTCAAACAACTCCTACTCATGCTAGTGGGTTTCATCTATTTACTGTGGCAATGACAGGTCATGCAAAGGATAAAGGGGTTCAGCTACCGCAGCAAGTAACTGATGAATCAGTGTTGTCCTAATGCATTAAAAGAGAGCAGGAGCGAGAGAGTAGGATTGTATCGGAATGAACAAGGGGGTTTTGCTTGCCTGGCACTTCTGAAGATAATATAGCTCTTCATCGGTGTCATCGATCACATCGCCGGTACACATCTATCGAGAGGGGACAATTACCGGCAAACAAGGAAGAACACAATCAATGCAATGCACAATATGACGCATGCTATGACATGGCCATATGAATGTGTTTTGGGCTAATGCACCTAGCTATGATTTAAATGAAGTTGGTTTGAATACATGATTCAAAATCCAACTCCATATATGATTATTTAAATGCCCTTTATTTGTTTTGTCCAAAACAGAGGACAAATATTGCTCAAACATGCATGAAAATGGTACAGATGGATTCCTTGAATTTTTCTGATAATTTTTCATATATAAATTATTTAATTTGGAGTTACGGTTGAATTTCTATGATTTTTAGAAGTTTATACAATTTTCTGGAATTTTCTGAATAAAAATAAATCCAGAAAACATTTACTGCGTCAGCATGACGTTGGCATGATGTCAGCAGGTCAACAGGGGCTGGTCCGGTCAAACCTGACCAGTGGGGCCCACTGGTCAGTGACTTAGGTGGCTAACAGAGTTAATTAACTCTAACTAATCAAATTAATAGCCACGGGGCCCACTGTCAGTGTCAGCAGGGGTAATTAGTTTAACTAATTCAATTAGTACTAACCTAATTAACTAACAGGGCTGGGCCCCACCTGTCATTGAGTCAGGGGCGTCCAACTGGGGTCAAACCCGCCGGACTTGGTCCACGGCTCGTCGCCGGTGAAGCCCGAGACGGCGGAGTGGGTCGGAATTCCTCCTCCGGTGACCAAATGGCCGGCGAAGGGCATCTACGTGACGCTGAAGATCCCGCGCGTCGAGTGGTGCAGTCAGTTATGTCGGGGGCGATCTATATCGACGGCGGCGAGCTCAAAGGCGGCGGCCGGAGTTCGGGCAATCTCGGGGTGGCGTTACAGAGCACGGAAGGAGGCGTTGTGGGTGTCTATGGGTTCATGCGATCGTGCTGAGCACGATGGTGGGCTCGGGAACGAGCTGCGGTGGCTGTGGCCACGGTCACGCCATGGCCGGCGGCGAGAAGCTCTCGGCCGCGGTGGGAGATGGGGCTAGGGGGCGAGAACGGAGGGGGCGAGCACAGGAGAAGCAGCGGAGGCTCACAGCGGATCCATTCGAGGCGGAGACGAGGCCGGGGACGGTCCGGAGCCGACGAATCGGGCGACGGCGACCGGCGGGTCCGAGGTGGGGAAAAACGTCGGTGCGGCGCTTCGGGGGCTTCTGGAGGGGCGTGGCTCAGTGAGGTGGGTCGAGGACGAAGTTGCGGAGCTTGTGGGCTAGTCGGGGAAGCGAGGGAGGCCCGGTGGCCGTGGTGGCAGTGGACGGCGGCGACGAGCTCCGCTCGGGCTGCGCGAGAGAGAGAGCCAGGGGAAGGGAGGGAGAGCAGCGAGTGAGGGAGAGGGAACAGGGTCTTCGGGCGTCTCCGTGGCGCTGGTAGAAGGCCCGGGGCTCCCAGGAGGAAGCAGGAGGTGGCCGAGGGCTCTCGGGCGCGCGCCACACCTCGCCTCTGTCCTCCTGGCGAGGGAGGAAGACGACAGGGGGGAAGCGGCGGTGGGCTGGGCCGTGCTGGGCCGGTGGTGGCGCCAGGTAAGTGGCTGGAGGAGCTGGGCCAGGTAGGTTTCTCTCTCTCCTTTTTCTAATTCTTTCTGTTTTCTAGTTTTTGCTATTTGTTTTGATTTAGTAATAATACCAAATCATTTTAATAAATCCTGAAAATAATTGTGGGCATTAACTGAATTATCACAGAGGCCCTCAACTATTTTCAGAATTGTTGGAGCATTTAAAAATATTAACAGTATTTAAATGCCCCAATTCAAATACAATATGGTTTACTCAAAAATCCAAAAATGTCTTGGAAAAATATCCATCATCTCTGGAAATGGTTTTCACCCTTTTCCATTAATCATGAACATTTTTGCAAACCAATTTGGGTTCTTTGAAAATATTTTGAAGTTGAACCTATTTGCATTGCTTTGGTGCTAGGGCTTGGTCATCCCCATTTCAAATTTCATGAACTTTAAACATGGTTCACACATGGAAGCAAGCATAGGTCAGGCCAGAACTAGGGATGTGACAACTCACCCCCACTAAACAAGAATCTCGACCCGAGATTCAAGTGTAGGGTAAGACGAAGGGGGAACGCAACCTAACATAATCTTCACGATCCAGGTTGCCCTTCATAAGAACATTGATTCGATCACCATCATTATCTTGATGTCTTGCTCCGAGAACTCCAACCAACATGGCAATGTGGGGAGAAGGGAACTCTAGAAGGATCAATCTTCTCGAAGGTCGAACAACTCAGGATTAACTCTCGGATTGAGACATAGCAACATCTCTCGAGCTGAGAGACGAAGCACACATCCATAGGAATGGACTGAAGCAGATGATGAAGGTTCACTGGGTGGACAATAATTCCACACTTAAGAAGGTGGTAAACGATTGTCAACGTAGCGAGGAGTTGAGTTTCCATGATGCCACAGCGGGACATCCTGGAGGAGGGTGATTCGTAGATTATTACCTTAAGTGGCAAAAAGAATTACCTTTGATTCAGAGATCATTGAAACTCTTTGAACCAGCCTAAGGCAATTCTTGTGCGATCGTTTGGAGGGGGTCGGTAGAATGGCATACTCGGACTTGGACGATGTGGATTACCTTGTTGAAGACAACGTAATGGATGAATTTGCTTACCACCGGAAATGGAAGAGACCCGTGGTAGAATGGCACATTGGCGGGGCAAGCTGGGAACAAAATGCAAATGCTGGGAATGATTCTGGTAACTGGGGAAGAACCCAACAATAGAGAGTGAATCCACTGTTTGAGAAGTTATAGCATAACCGAGGAAGCTGAGAGCAAACCCAGTTAGTGCCGATGATAACACCTAGCGCTTGCGCGTGCTCTCAAGAACTTGAGCATTTCCATATTCATCAAGGTTTTACCAACATCCGTGTCAAGGATCCCGGCAACACAACATACTACCATGATGAATACCGGTGGAAGATGCAGATGCAAAGGAGGATAACACCTTCTCAGATTTCACCTTAGCGAGGCCAAGGAAACAAAATCTGGATGATCGACCGAGAGACATTTAGCACTCCGCTTCTAATGTTCTCCTTGATGTGCTAGTGTATCCCATTCATAAGGTTTGATATCTAGAACATCAAGTAAGGTCGGACTTCGGGAACACAAAAAACATAAGGCACAACTAGGGAGTAAATCCTACGAAGTCCTTATGGGAAGGTGGCCAACTTCTTCAATCAAGATACTACAATAATAGGTCTTCCGGCGGGGTGTGTTGGCCACGACATCCACTTTACCGGTTATCACGAGACCAATATTATAGTTCTTGGGAAATGTTCCAACCATCATATCTGCCTGAGATTCAGATCTGGTTGGTGTCAGAATATTCCAGACTCATCCAGTCTAGAAAGAAAAATTAAAGTTTGCAACACAAATCGACGAGATGATGTTGCGAGATTCTCGGAAAATGGACTACGATAGCAAGCTCCAAAATATGAGCTGGTCTTGCTACAAACATGTGAACACGTTGTCCGAGACAAGCGTGTCCACATGGTAGTCTTACAATAAAACACTACCGAGTTCCGGTGGGGAACCATCAACAAGGATATCGAAGTCTTGTGCATAAACTAGTATTCGCACATCAACTCCTTTTCCTTGAACAATTCAACCAGTGGCTTAGTGTGCTACGGAGTTCATATGGAATGAAGATGATCAGTCTAACAGACCACAGAATACTTTGCACATGCATGGCTGACTTGGGATGATTCCAAAGGAGGTAAACAAGCCTTCTCAAATTCATGGCGGCAACTTGCATCAAGTGCACATGAATTAGAGGGACTCACTTCTTTCGTCCAAACATATGCTTCACGAACGAGACATGAAGATAACGATTATAAAAGTTTCCAATACTAGCTGGATGTTTAACATGAATCATGGAGGAGATAAGGATGTTGTCAATGGGCTCAACAACAATTCATCCAGGTTCCCATATTAGTGGAATTCCACAATTATGTGAACAAGGTGATAGCATTGGTCAGACCCGAAAGATATAATGGTGTATGCTCGAGGAACAACCACGGGTAAGACAATATTACGAATATTGTTGGTTCTGATTTGATTTGACGATAGCCCATACTCAAATCAAAGGTTTGGGTAAGATAATAGATCCAACAATTGATCACGAGGATCAACCAATAAGGATATCATCTATCTTCAACACACACACAAAAAATATCCCTTAAAATGACTAAGCCAGACAATCTTTTATCTTCCAACTCTCCAAGTTGTTGTTTGGCTTAACCAACTAGCTCGGGGGTATCCAACACAGATTTTTGGAGAAGGGGGTGGTTTACAGGAATAAACCAACTTGATCACGAGTTCAACATAACAGTCAGGTGACAACCTGGTGATACTTTCGAGAAGATATTCGGAAAATCATGAACCACCGATATGTTACTAAGATCGAGAACAATCTTGCTTTTCAGGGCAAGACGATATGATCAAATGAGCGAGGACTTGACAAAATCCTAACTCATCAATCGAAATGTGCACCAGGAAGATGGACAAGGTAGCACGATCAATCTTAGAATGATGATTCAAGAACCAACACGTTTAAGAATGAGGTTATTGTCCATTTAACTACCAAGCAACAAGGTTGCTAGGAGTATTGATTTCACACATCACGATTCACTTGTCGACAATCCGGTTATAACAACACGGGAACCGAGAAATGAATAATGATGGAGAGAAGTATCACTGCACCAAGAATTCATAGGATGGTGTGCAATTCCCATGATAATCTTAATATAAATATGGTAACACTCCAGGGTGGAACAGAACAAAAACTGGATTAGTATTTTGATCTGCAGAGTACAACTGCTAACACCCAACCCTGGATATGGATGAGGTACTGGAGTTTGTTTCTCCTAGTCATTCCGGAATAGAATGGCTTGACGGACCACAAGAGTAATAGGTATCGATGAACGAATGCACGCATACTCTTGACTATCAAATGATAGACAGGGGTCAGAATACAACTAAGAGGTACAACTCAAAGAACATATAACTTTCTGAGTTGTGGATGCATAGATTAGTATGTCGAACCAAGTTCAACATAATTCTTCTAGATAACCCATGCAGAAAGGTTGAGCTGGCAGAGTCACAATATAGCATGGAGAACTCATCAAGAGTACTCTGGTTGTGATCTTTTGGTTCAAAATAACTCCTGCCAAGAATGGTTCATAGTATTTGGAAGAAGGAAAATACCATGGACCTCGAGGACTATCGCAAAGTTACTAATAACCTAAAGAAACTAGCAAACACTATCAACATGAAGTAAGTAGAGTGAATCTCGGGTTCAAGACCCAGGATTAGAATACCTACTAACTAAATGGCATCACGGGATGCTTTCGATAATGACGGCCAGAATCATCACACTGGAAACACAGATCATGGCTAGACCACTAGATGATCCTCTAAGCACTTAGGGTCATAATAGGAACTCCAACATATATGTCAAGGCAATAAATTACTTCAACGCACCGGTTAGTGTGCTTATCCTGACCATAAGGGACATCAGGAACGGAAAGAAAGGATATGCAAATGCATCAGACTATTTAGAAACCTGGAATGACTCGGACATCATAACGGCTGTAAATGCCCAAAAGGTTTGGAGACATACTACAAAATGGTGGCATAACCACTCAGAAACACAATATCAAGGTCTCAAGATCAACAATTAACATACGGAAGTAGTAGGAACTGAACTGAGACTTAAATCCAACAATCTTATAAGTCTACTGATTAGTAACACGTGATCCTGATAGAAAGAAGAGATAGCCTAGTTCTTAATCCCCGTAGGAAAGATAAGATGACTCAGATCAGAAGGGCATGAGGTATAAGGAGTAAAAAGAGCCTTACGTTCCATCCCACAATCAGTTCCCTTATATAACTAAAGAATTTCTAGACTCAACCTCGACCAGTTTGGCTTGGTAATCCTACAAGCAGTCAAGCTCTGATACCAACACTGTCAGGACCCCGATCCTAAGTCACACCGATCTAGCATGTAACACATCATATCACTTTGCGGCCTCACGCACGGTATTCCCATGGGTGCCACCTTACCTGGCCCGGGACCGTTTGCGCCTTTTGGCTCACGTATATGATAGTGTCGCTAGCATCCATATGACAAAGAACTCGGGCTGACATGGCTAGTCGTGAACCCAAAGTGGCACTAACTTCCAGGGACAGGCATACATGACCCAGCAACGAACGTGTCGGTCATCTGCGAGTGAATCCAGGCTGTAGCACTGGGCTAGCAGGACTCCGGTGAACCGGGCTGTAGCGGGCTAACAGGACTCCGGTATTCATCGAGTGACATTTCCCCGAAGGGACAGACACAGGAACGAAGAAGGACACATGCCGGCCAGCCTAAGTGTTCCGGAGCAGTAGCAAGCTACCATGGCTCAGTGGAAACACCAGGAGACATTTCCCGGTAAGAGAGGCTACTAAGGATAAACAACTAGATAGTCAGATCCCACACATACCAAGCATTTCAATAACATACACACAATATGCTCGATATGTGCAATACAACATGGCATCACAACATGACTCTACAACTCAAGTATTTAATCAATAGGCTCCGAGGAGCGAGATATTACAAACATGGGTCTCATGATCCAACATTCAGAGCATACAAGTCAAAGCACATGCGGAAGCTTAACATGTCTGAGTACAGACAACTATAAAATGAAAAAGGCTGAGAAGCTGGACTATCTACCAGATCCTGCCGAGGGCACAAGATCGTAGCTGAGGTAACAAGCTAAACATCGAAGACCACGCAGAACTACTAGCGAGACTGAGGTCTCTCTGCAAAAACATAAAATAGGCAAACGTGAGTACAAATGTACCCAGCAAGACTTACATCAGAACTAACTACATATGCATCATTATCAACAAAGGGGATGGTGGGGTTTAACTGCAGCAAGCCAGCTTTGACTCGGTGGCTATCCTGAACTACGACTGCAAGTAACTCTTTGAGGTGGCGCACACGAGTCCACATATTCACCATATCAATACACCACTATGGATCCACTCCCGTCTCCCTACGAGAACGCCATCCATAGCACTCACGCTTATCTTGCGCATTTTAAAGTATCCACTTTCACTTGTCTATGAACTGATATAAGCAACCAAGAAGTCCTTTACCGCGGACACGGCTATTCGAATAGATGATGTTAACCCTGCAGGGGTGTACTTCTTCACACACGCTCTCACCACTTACCGCCGTTTACACGACATGTACTCGGCAACCTTCAAGCGGAAGCCCAACGTGGGTGTCAGCCACGGCCTACCTAAACACTCAAGTCTCTAGTCCAGGTTTATCGCCTATTCGGGTTCCATCCATGAGGAGATCCGGCCGGAGTTTCGCTCACAGCCCCAAACGATGTGTGCAGGGTTCCCGAGACACCAAACGGGCGCTCGGTACACTGGGCCACGTGCCTACCGCATCACAGCCCACCCCTCCGGTCAGCGCTGCCCACGGCCTCCAGCATACTACAAACACCAGAAACTACTTGCAACTCCTGGACAGAGGACAAGGGTGATTAAGAAGCCAAGAGGGTCCATTGGTTTCGGGCCCAATGCGTGGTAGTAGCTGAATCATGGATCACAAACACAGAACTCAGTTCCTGAGGACGGCTGCAATGAGACAACCCACCATGTACTCCTACATGGCGTCTCACCGCTACCTTTACCAAATCGTATTCGCACACTTAGCTCACACACAGTAGGACATGTTCACACACCTCTGATTCATCCCCGATGAATCAGACCTGACTCAACTCTAAGCAGTAGCAGGCATGACAAACAAGCATGAATGAGTAGGCACAACAGGGCTCAAACAACTCCTACTCATGCTAGTGGGTTTCATCTATTTACTGTGGCAATGACAGGTCATGCAAAGGATAAAGGGGTTCAGCTACCGCAGCAAGTAACAGATGAATCGGTGTTGTCCTAATGCATTAAAAGAGAGCAGGAGCGAGAGAGTAGGATTGTATCGGAATGAACAAGGGGGTTTTGCTTGCCTGGCACTTCTGAAGATAATATAGCTCTTCATCAGTGTCATCGATCACATCGCCGGTACACGTCTATCGAGAGGGGACAATTACCGGCAAACAAGGAAGAACACAATCAATGCAATGCACAATATGACGCATGCTATGACATGGCAATATGAATGTGTTTTGGGCTAATGCACCTAGCTATGATTTAAATGAAGTTGGTTTGAATACATGATTCAAAATCCAACTCCATATATGATTATTTAAATGCCCTTTATTTTTTTTGTCCAAAACAGAGGACAAATATTGTCCAAACATGCATGAAAATGGTACAGATGGATTCCTTGAATTTTTCTGATAATTTTTCATATATAAATTATTTAATTTGGAGTTACGGTTGAATTTCTATGATTTTTAGAAGTTTATACAATTTTCTGGAATTTTCTGAATAAAAATAAATCCAGAAAACATTTACTGCGTCAGCATGACGTTGGCATGACGTCAGCAGGTCAACAGGGGCTGGTTCGGGTCAAACCTGACTAGTGGGGCCCACCGGTCAGTGACTTAGGTGGCTAACAGAGTTAATTAACTCTAACTAATCAAATTAATAGCCACGGGGCCCACTGTCAGTGTCAGCAGGGGTAATTAGTTTAACTTATTCAATTAGTACTAACCTAATTAACTAACAGGGCTGGGCCCCACCTGTCATTGAGTCAGGGGCGTCCAACTAGGGTCAAACCCGCCGGACTTGGTCCACGGCTCGTCGCCGGTGAAGCCCGAGACGGCGGAGGGGGTCGGAATTCCTCCTCCGGCGACCAAATGGCCGGCGGAGGGCATCTACGTGACGCTGAAGATCCCGCGCGTCGAGTGGTGCAGTCAGTTATGCCGGGGGCGATCTATATCGACGACGGCGAGCTCAAAGGCGGCGGTCGGAGTTCGGGCAATCTCGGGGTGGCGTTACAGAGCACGGAAGGAGGCGTTGTGGGTGTCTACGGGTTCATGCGATCGTGCTGAGCACGATGGTGGGCTCGGGAACGAGCTGCGGTGGCTGTGGCCACGGTCACGCCATGGCCGGCGGCGAGAAGCTCTCGGCCGCGGTGGGAGATGGGGCTAGGGGGCGAGAACGGAGGGGGCGAGCACAGGAGAAGCAGCAGAGGCTCACAGCGGATCCATTCGAGGCGGAGACGAGGCCGGGGACGGTCCGGAGCCGACGAATCGGGCGACGGCGACCGGTGCGTCCGAGGAGGGGAAAAACATCGGGGCGGCGCTTCGGGGGCTTCTGGAGGGGCATGGCTCGGTGAGGTGGGTCGAGGACGGAGTGGCGGAGCTTGTGGGCTAGTCGGGGAAGCGAGGAAGGCCCGGTGGCCGTGGTGGCAGTGGACGGCGGCGACGAGCTCCGCTCGGGCTGCGAGAGAGAGAGAGCCAGGGGAAGGGAGGGAGAGCAGCGAGTGAGGGAGAGGGAACAGGGTCTTCGGGCGTCTCCATGGCGCTGGTAGAAGGCCCGGGGCTCCCAGGAGGAAGCAGGAGGTGGCCGAGGGCTCTCGGGCGCGCGCCACGCCTCGCCTCTGTCCTTCTGGCGAGGGAGGAAGACGACAGGGGGGAAGCGGCGGTGGGCTGGGCCGTGCTGGGCCGGTGGTGGCGCCAGGTAAGTGGCTGGAGGAGCTGGGCCAGGTAGGTTTCTCTCTCTCCTTTTTCTAATTCTTTCTGTTTTCTAGTTTTTGCTATTTGTTTTGATTCAGTAATAATACCAAATCATTTTAATAAATCCTGAAAATAATTGTGGGCATTAACTAAATTATCACAGAGGCCCTCAACTATTTTCAGAATTGTTGGAGCATTTAAAAATATTAACAGTATTTAAATGCCCCAATTCAAATACAATATGGTTTACTCAAAAATCCAAAAATGTCTTGGAAAAATATCCATCATCTCTGGAAATAGTTTTCACCCTTTTCCATTAATCATGAACATTTTTGCAAACTAATTTGGGTTCTTTGAAAATATTTTGAAGTTGAACCTATTTGCATTGCTTTGGTGCTAGGGCTTGGTCATCCCCATTTCAAATTTCATGAACTTTAAACATGATTCACACATGGAAGCAAGCATAGGTCAGGCCAGAACTAGGGATGTGACACCGCCGCCCTTTTTGAATTTTCAAACCTGACGGGTGAGACCTGCCCGTCAGCCCCTCTGTCCTTTTCTAAACAAATCGTTTTCTGAAAGAGTATTCTGCCAAATGCGTTTTCCACTCTGGGCCGGCGTATTCTCAGCCGAAGCGTTTTCTATTTTTATAAGCTAGCACCTGGAAACTTTTGGTTTCATTACAGATGAGTCCCTGTACAAAAACCCTTATAACTTTTAAACAGAAAGGTATTTTTGATTGATTCTTTTTCTGTTCTCTTTAAAATTTTGTCTAGTTTTTTATCAGATTTATTTGAAAAATATTTGGAATACTTTTTGTGCACCCCTTGGTATTTACGATAGCGCATATATTTTCTTTATACCACAGATACCGAAGGAGGTGACGGAGCCGCGAACTTCACCGAGCTAGGCTCCAACTACTCTGAACCAGGAAAGCATGTTTGAACTTTTGATATGATGAGTGTCTTGGCATGTTTTGCATTTAGTTAGTTTCATGGCATGTTGATGAGCATAACGATGAACGTTATTTTATGCAATGTTGAGGTAAGAGAGTTCGATGATCCATAAGTGGATGGATGTGAGTATGAATGGCCATGTGTTGGCATGAGGATGGGTAAGATGGCAGTGTCGTAGCATGCCAGTCTTATGCCAGACTATATGACTTCAGTGTCAAACCGTATCGGTCCAGTTCCTCTCATTTCCTTCCCTGTACTACCACATGTTTTCCGCAAGGAATATGGTTCCATGGCCCTGGATTAAAGCCAGTCATCCAGTCAGGGGGCATGGGTGTTTCCGGTTGGGACCGAGAGGGGGGCACCCCTTAGAGTGCGCGTATATAAATTTGATCCCATGCTATTCGAGATTGTGATCTCCCCGTCTCAAAAGTTTTTCTTGGACGATGTCTAGGGTGAGTCCTGGCATCGAGAGGTAGGATGGGTGTGTACTGGATAGCTGTGTTTTCTTCCGAAAAACTGTAAACGGAACTAGTCCTTCGTGACTACGGAAATCCGTTGGCTGTGGGAAAATTTTTGTACAAACTCTGCAGAGTCATACATTCCTTGAATCATCTACTCCATGTCCAAATTCGTATTATCTTGTCCTAACAGTATCAGTTTGACGACAGAGACTCTGGTGAATCCCATGAGTGCTAAGTCCGGTTAAATGTTATTCCTGTGGGTGGACTAACCTGTTTATTATCATGAATTGAATATTTATTATGAGTATTATTTACTTGTGAATAAAGCCCTTTCTGTGATGTCGCCCCGACGTCCGACTGTGGCATTTCTTTTAAAGCCCTTTCTGTGATGTCGCCCCGACGTCCGACTGTGGCATTTCTTTTAAAGCCCTTTCTGTGATGTCGCCCCGACGTCCGACTGTGGCATTTCTTTTAAAGCCCTCTCTGTGATGTCGCCACGACGTCCGACTGTGGCATTTCTTTTAAAGCCCTTTCTGTGATGTCGCCTCGACGTCTGACTGTGGCATTTCTTTTAAAGCCCTTTATGTGGTGTCGCTAAGACGCCCGACTGTGGCATGATTTTCTCCTTTATTTATTTGTTCACCTTTCGAGGCGTTGCTTCAGACACCCGATTGGTTTCCATTTATATTTCTGTCGGGATTTCAGGTGGACTACCGCCGATTCCCTCTTTGCTTACCTTGCCTGCTAATACTTTAAATGTACATTGGTGAATTAATCATGACGCATTCATGCATGCCTTTGTTATATCTTACGTCTGAACTGTCTTGCGAGTACTTTCAAAGTAGTCACTGGCTTGTTGATTTGGCCAGATGCTGACAAAGGCGATCTCATGGATGAAGAGTTCGATAGGGAGTCCGACGCCTAGAGGAATCCCAGTCAGTCACGTGCGGCCCTGGATTTGGTCACTGTATTATATCCGCTTCCGCAACCCGACTAAATTTATCGAGCCTCACCTCGATGCTCGATGAGATGCCAGTTTGAGAGTCGTGTTATCACACTCCCCACTGTGTTATTCCACCATCACTTTATCCTCGAGTCAGTAGTATGCCACCACACCATTGTGTTATATCCGCCATTATGTATAATTATTGGCGCGCTTGTAATAATTTGTTGAGCAGCCCTAGCTCAATCCTGTAATATATCCTATGCTACTGGCTTATGGTATCAAGAATTTGTCTACCAGTGAGGAGGATTTCTCTCATACTGGACTCAAAAGATTGGTTTCTCAATAAATATTTTTATTGGAAAACCGGTCGTGACAAGCTTGGTATCAGAGCCAGGCTGACTGTAGGAAGCCACTAGGTGCAATCGCTAATTGGTTATTAGCATGATAGAGCTAATTTATATTTTTGCAATTGTAGTCATTTTCTGACTGTCAGCATAAATTTATGATCTGACCATTCAGAATTTTTGCTTACCTTTGTAGATGGCCGACAACAGCTGCGAGTCTCAGACCTTCGCCAACGTGCCCGATGGGTTCGTCAAGCTTCTCTCCTTCATCGTTCAGGTCGCGGTGGGGCCGTCTGTGCGCCCAGTCTTCACACTCTACCAGCACAAGGTCAACGACAGACTGACCATGCACCAGGCCACGGTGCAGTTCAGGGGAGGGCATGGTGAGTTACGCCGCTTCCGGTTCGTGGGAAGAGCCATGCCTACGGAGAGGCATGCTATGCAGATGGCAGCCCGTGAGGCGATAGCTCGCCTCAGGGATGTCCTTCCCGCGATGAAGACTCGTCGCTACCGCTATCTTCCATGCCATGTGCCTTACACCTGTCACTACGCATTCTCCTGCCCCAGAGGAGAACGAGATGAGGCTTTTGAGATGCTTATTGAGTATCTCCGGGCTCTGGAGGCAGCCTTCGACAACCTGGTGGACAACTTCGTAGCTGCCCGCATGGACTCAGTCCATGGCTGTGCCGCCAACAGGAGGGAGCTCCTACCCGCCGCACCGCCACTGACTTTTGTCTCGTCATCAGCATCTTATGCACCTACTCGTCGCCTGCCTAGCACCGAAGAGTTCAACCAGGCCATTGCACCCACTCCAGCGCGCACTGCACCACCCGTTGTGCCTACTCCTATTCGTGTTGCTCCGCCCTTGGCACCCGCTCCATCTACCCGACACAGCTCTTCACGTCTGGAGCCTATTAGTGAGGAGGAGGTCGAGTCCCCAGCCTCACTGCGCCTCACCCTTGGCAGGGCCAAGGAGATCGTCAACATTTCCGGCTAAGTGCACTTGCCCTTCATGCGATGTACCGCTTTGTAAGATATGTACATAGGTTGTGAGGAGTAGCCTGTTTGCGCATCATGTAGGAACTGGAGAAGTGCACTAGCCTAAATAACATGTCAGGATTATGTACGCATATCCTGAGTGATGTATTGTATAATTATCGCCCGCGTGTAAGATATGTAATGAGCAGTCCTTCTCCGTGCGCAATTCGATTTGTTTTCTTAAGTGATCTTGGTGATTTAAATTATTTGCCATCCTTGTGCAATTTTGGATTTGTTTTTGCGACCATCTTCGCTTTTCTTATGAGTTTTACAAAATATATCCCCGGAGTGAAAAATGTCTCATCCTTGGACTCGCTCCATGCCTACTCCGCCAGAGGAAGATTATGACACTCAACCAGGCAACAATTTCACACAAGGGCAGTCGAGTCAACAGAACAGTGAAACGGCACTTTCCCAAATGTGCCGCCTTTATGAACAGAGTCAGCAACAACATCGTGAAATGATGAACCAAGTCATCAACATGGGGAATCACCATGGACAGTATCAGCAGCAATCCAAGTTATCTGAGCTTCAGAAGACACGTCCCCAAACATTTTCTCACACTGACAAACCTCTTGAAGCCGAGGACTGGCTTCGAGATATGGAGAGGAAATTAATTATTGCAAAATGTTCAGACCCCGAAAAGGTATTGTATGCTCCGCACTATCTCACAGGAGCAGCCGCATCGTGGTGGGAGAATTTTCTGCACATGCATCCCAACGAAAGTGACATAACCTGGGATGATTTCAAGGAAGGTTTCCGTGGTGCACACATTCCTAAGAGTATTATGAAAATCAAGAAGAGAGAGTTCGATGACCTCAAACAAAGGAACATGACAGTGTCAGATTACAACAGTCAATTTACTCTATTGTCCCGCTACGCCAATGAAGAGCGTATGACTGAAATCAAGAAGATGGAGAAATTCCTTGACGGTCTGCCGCCCGCGCTTAAATGCCAACTGGTCGTGCACACTTTTCCTGATTCTAAAACACTGGTGGACAAAGCCATTACTCTGGAAAACGAGAGACGTAGTCTGGAAGATATCCGCAAGCGAAAAAGGGACCAGACTAACCATGCTCGCAATCACCAAAGCAAGACAGATTTTCAAAAGGGTGGGACGCACAAATCCTCATCCAATGTCTCACGCCCAATCAAGAATTTTCATGCAAGGGACAAGGAGTTCACATATCGCCTCGGCGTTACTTGTTACGCCTGTGGAGAGGAAGGACACTATGCCAAGCAGTGTCCCAAGCCTAGGAACTCAACCCCAAAGCCGAACAACGGCGGCAATAATTCAGCGCCCAAGCGAAACAATTTCAATCCCAACAATAACCACAGGAAGGGTCATCTGAACCACGTAACCAAAGAGGAGGCACAAAATGCTCCGGATATCGTACTCGGTACGTTTCCTGTCAACACAATACCTGCAATGGTTTTGTTTGATTCTGGAGCTTCTCACTCTTTCATTTCGAAATTTTTTGCTTTGCAAAATGATTTTTCAATGCTTCCTTTGGAGAAATCCATGATCATCAAGTCCCCTGGGATTCAGCAAGTTACTCAGAATTACTGTCAGAATGTGGTCATTGAGTTCGAAGGATTGGAGTTTCACGCAAATCTTATTGTGTTGGAAAATAAAGGACTGGATGTCATCCTAGGATGGACTGGCTAACCACCAACAAGGGTTTTATCGACTGTTTCAACAGGACCGTAATTCTCACACACCACCAAGGGAAGACAATAAGAGTGTCAGCCAAGGAGGGAAAGATACCCCGGCAACCGAGATTGAATAAGGTGGACGTTTTTGAGCTAAACAAGGTTCCAGTAGTGTGTGAATTGGCAGACGTATTCCCTGAAGAGCTACCAGGCATGCCACCAGACCGAGAGATAGAATTCAGCACTGAGCTCGCACCAGGAACCACCCCCATATACAAGAAACCATATCGAATGGCACCATCCGAATTAGTTGAGTTGAAGAAACAAATAAAGGAATTGCTAGACAAAGGATACATTCGAGCCAGCTCCTCACCTTGGGGATCACCAATTCTATTTGCCAAAAAGAAGGATGGAACACTAAGGTTGTGCATAGAGTACCGAGCACTTAACATGGTCACAGTCAAGAACAAATACCCGATGCCACGAATAAATGATTTATTTGATCAGCTCACTCAGGCCAAGGTATTCTCAAAGATTGACTTAAGGTCAGGATACCATCAACTAAAAGTGCGAACAGAAGATATCCCCAAAACAGCCTTCACCTCCAGCTATGGACTATATGAGTTCACAGTTATGCCTTTTGGGTTAACGAATGCCCCCGCATATTTTGTTCACCTCATGAACAAAGTATTTATGAAGTTTATGGACAAGTTCGTCGTGGTATTCATCGATGATATTCTGGTATACTCCAAGACACCAGAAGAGCACGCAGAACATCTCATGATTGTGCTAGGAGAGCTCAGAAAACACCAATTGTATGCCAAGTTCAGCAAGTGCGAATTTTGGCTAAGACAAGTAGGCTTTCTAGGCCACGTACTGACCCAAGACGGTATCGCAGTGGATCCAGAGAAAGTCAAGGCCGTACTTGGCTGGAAGTCACCAGCCAGCGTAACGGACATACGGAGTTTCTTGGGAATGGCAGGATATTACCGCAGATTTATTGAAGGATTCTCCACCATAGCCAAGCCTATGACGCAGTTACTCAAGAAAGATAAGAAGTTTGAATGGACAGAAGCCTGCGAGAAAGGTTTCCAAGAACTAAAGCGGAAATTAACAACAACACCGGTATTAATTGTACCCGACATACACAAGAATTTTGAGGTATATTGTGACGCGTCCAGAAAGGGTCTCGGATGCGTGTTGATGCAGGAAGGCAAGGTTGTCGCCTACGCTTCAAGGCAACTCCGCAAGCATGAGGAAAATTATCCCACTCATGACTTAGAAATGGCAGCAGTTATTCATGCACTCAAGGAATGGAGGCATTTCTTACTTGGGAATCGATGTGAAATATATACGGATCACAAAAGTCTCAAATATATTTTCACGCAGCCAGAACTAAATTTACGGCAACGACGCTGGTTGGAATTGGTAAAGGATTATGATGTTGGTATCCATTACCATCCAGGAAAAGCAAATGTAGTGGCCGATGCTCTTAGTTGGAACCCCAGCTCCAACGAAAACAATCTGCACAGCTTGAGGCCCGAATTCCAACAAGAATTTGCCAAGCTCAACTTGATAATGGTAGCAGAAGGCACCATATCAAACTTGGAAATACAACCCGACCTTGTGGGGAAAATTAAAGGAGCTCAGCCCGGTCACACCAGCATCGAAGGCATCAAAAGAAAGTTGAGTATGGGCAAGGCCTCGGAATTCGTCATAGACAATGAAGGAATATTATGGTACGGAGAAAGGCTCTGCGTGCCAAACATAGAAGACCTTAAACAGCAAATTTTAGCTGAAGCCCACACCGCCCCGTACTCGATCCACCCTGGGGGAACCAAAATGTATAAAGATATTCAGGAAAGATTTTGGTGGCACGGTATGAAGAGGGACATAGCCACCTTCATTGCATGTTGCGACTCATGTCAACGCATAAAAGCTGAGCATCAGAGACCAGCCGGACTACTGCAACCGAACAAAATACCTGAGTGGAAATGGGTGAAATAGGGATGGATTTCATTGTCGGACTACCTCGGTCACGACACGGGAATGATGCCATATGGGTCATCACAGACAGGTTAACCAAAGTGGCACACTTTATTCCAATAAAGACGACCCACACCACTCAGAGGCATGCCAGGATTTATCTTTCCCGCATAGTTTGTCTGCACGGTGTCCCGAAGACTATAATATCCGACAAAGGCACTCAGTTCGTCTCAAGATTTTGGGAGCATTTACAACAGGCTTTGGGAACCCAACTAGCCTTCAGTACTGCATACCACCCACAGACTGATGGACAAACAGAACGCGTAAACCAGGTTTTAGAAGACATGCTGAGAGCATGTGTCCTCACATATGGAACCAGTTGGGAAGAAAGCCTGCCATATGCCGAGTTCGCGTACAACAATAGCTACCAGGCCAGCCTACAAATGGCACCATTTGAGGCCTTATACGGACGAAGATGTCGTACCCCGTTAAATTGGTTAGAGACCGGAGACAGCCGCATCTTCGGACCAGACATGCTCAGAGAAGCCGAGGAAAAGGTCAAGCTAATCAGAGACCGACTTAAGACCGCTCAAAGTCGACAGAAGAGTTATTATGATCAGAAACATCGTAGGGTCAGCTTCGAACCCGGTGAGTTCGTATACCTGAGAGTATCCCCTATGAGAGGATTGCAACGATTCAAGATTAAAGGGAAGCTAGCACCAAGATTCATCGGACCTTTCTATATAAGGGCACGAAGAGGCACGGTAGCCTACCAGCTAGACTTACCCGAGGAATTATCCGATGTCCACGACGTGTTCCATGTCTCGCAATTGAGGAAGTGCGTAAGCAACCCAGAGAAACAAGTATCCCATGAAAACATTGACGTGCAGCCAGACCTCACTTATCGGGAACGTCTCGTAAGAATATTAGAGGAGTCTGAAAGGAGGACCCGACAGAAGACCATCAAGTTTTCCAAAGTACAGTGGAGCAATCACACCGACAGTGAAGCAACTTGGGAAAGAGAGGATTTTCTTCGGAGAGAGCATCCACACTTATTTAAGGATCAGCTGAAATCTCGGGGACGAGATTTTTCCTAAGGGGGTAGGTGTTGTGACACTCCAAAATTTTAATTTGGTTTTCATCAAAAACTTTGTTGGATTTTAAAAGAGGGCATTTAAAATTTCTTTTCCAGAAATCCTTCCTCTTAAAAACTTCCTTTCCTTTGGCAAGGATTTTCTTTTCCCTTTCAAATTTGGTGTTGAATTTTTGGAAGCTTTTCCTTCTGGTTGTTACCCTCTCAAACTTATTTATTTTCATTTAAAAAAAAAGAAACCCTAGGAGTTTTGGGACTTCTTTCTTTTTGAAACCACCCATGGTTTTACCATGTCTCCTATAGTAAATCTTCTGAAAACCCCTCCCTCCACCTTTCAGCAATTTAAATCCTCTGTCTCAACAAGTCCAAACAAGTTTTGGATTTTATTTCAATTATTTTATCTCCCAAAACATTTCTGCCAATTGTTTTGAGCCTAAGTGATTTTCAAAGCAAGTACCACTTTGCCTTTGAGTTTTTATCCCAAACCAACTTCCCTGGATTGTCTTTAGTACCCACAACCTAGAACCATCTTGATCCACTCTTCTTCTTTTCAAATATTTCAAATTTCACTCACTGCAAGTTTGGACCAGATTTGACAAATTTGATGAAATTCGTATCCACACTTCTCCAAAAGTTCCACCAAAAATCATGCAGCCTACTGGAGCAATGAGTAGCCACTCCACCAAGTTTCAGCTCAAGGAAAAATCCCTAGATGCCAAAAACATTCTGTCGAACACCTGAGCTGCACTGTTCCTTTGCATTTTCAGAAAAATTCAGAAAATTCAGATTCCAGTGTCGTTTTCTTTGTCAGAGATTCAGACACATGCTCACAGTGCACTTGGCACATTCCTCGCCGCCTCTTCCTCCTGTCTGGAGCACCACACGCGCACTTGGCCTCTTCCTGGCATCGGTGGCATGCTGGCCCGCCCTCGCCGGCGTCTTCTGCGGTGTCGGGACCTCCCGTGGCGGCCGACAGAAGGCACCCTACGGCGCAACGCCGTTCTGCACCGCCCAAGCCACCTGGTAGCTCCGCGTGGCCATCCCCTTGCCAGTGCATGCATGCAGCACCGCCGCCGTGGCCTGGCACGCGCAGGGCGCGCTCCCTGCCGCCGACGTGCCGCACGGCTGTTCTGTTAGGACAGGCCGTAAACCTCCCTCCTGTGCTGAGTTGGACCCTGGTATGGCACCACTACTCCACCTAGGCGATGCCCAAGCCCCTAATCCCACTGCCCAACCACAGCGCCGCCGTAATCACTCGCCGGACTTATCCCGTTCGCGGCAACCGCCTCGGGCCGGCTATATATAGCGCCCCTAAGCTCCCTCTCGCCCCCGCACACCTCCACCACCTCACTAGACCCCGACCAGCAACTAGAAGAGCCTCGAGGGGCCCTTCTTCCTCGACTCCGGCCGCCTCGCTCCGCCTCGGCCACCAGCTCGATTCGCTCCGGTGAGGCCGTCCCCGGCGCCCAAATCTCGTCTATAGCTTCCTCTATCACCCAGTAAGCTAACCCCAGCGTCAATTTGGCCTTCGCAGCTCTCTCCGACGAGGCCCTCGACCACCCGAACCGCCGTCCGCCGGAGCCAGACTCGCCGTCCATGTGGTACTCGCCGGCGACCACCACCACCACCAACCGACGCGGAAGGGCGCCCTGAACACGGAGGTACTCTCCGATCCCCCTGCCTCGCCATGGATCGCCGCCGGCGACCACCGCGGCTCTCTGGCACCGTCGTTCTCCGCCGCCCTTTTTGAATTTTCAAACCTGACGGGTGGGACCTGCCCGTCAGCCCCTCTGTCCTTTTCTAAACAAATCGTTTTCTGAAAGCGTATTCTGCCAAATGCGTTTTCCACTCTGGGCCAGCGTATTCTCAGCCGAAGCGTTTTCTGTTTTTATAAGCTAGCCCCTGGAAACTTTCGGTTTCATTACAGATGAGTCCCTGTACAAAAACCCTTATAACTTTTAAACAGAAAGGTATTTTTGATTGATTCTTTTTCTGTTCTCTTTAAAATTTTGTCTAGTTTTTTATCAGATTTATTTGAAAAATATTTGGAATACTTTTTGTGCACGCCTTGGTATTTACGATAGCGCATATATTTTCTTTATACCATAGATACCGAAGGATGTGACGGAGCCGCGAACTTCACCGAGCTAGGCTCCGACTACTCTGAACCAGGCAAGCATGTTTGAACTTTTGATATGATGAGTGTCTTGGCATGTTTTGCATTTAGTTAGTTTCATGGCATGTTGATGAGCATACCGATGAATGTTATTTTATGCAATGTTGAGGTAAGTGAGTTCGATGATCCATAAGTGGATGGATGTGAGTATGAATGGCCATGTGTTGGCATGAGGATGGGTAAGATGGCAGTGTCGTAGCATGCCAGTCTTATGCCAGACTATATGACTTCAGTGTCAAACCGTATCGGTCCAGTTCCTCTCATTTCCTTCCCTGTACTACCACATGTTTTCCGCAAGGAATATGGTTTAGTAAGTTGCAAACAGCTTTCCTGGTACACACCAAAAGGAGAGCCCGGGATGATGGTCCCATGGCCCTGGATTAAAGCCAGTCATCCGGTCAGGGGGCATGGGTGTTTCCGGTTGGGACCGAGAGGGGGGCACCCCTTAGAGCGCGCGTATATAAATTTGATCCCATGCTATTCGAGATTGTGATCTCCCTGTCTCAAAAGTTTTTCTTGGACGATGTCTAGGGTGAGTCCTGGCATCGAGAGGTAGGATGGGTGTGTACCGGATAGCTGTGTTTTCTTCCGAAAAACCGTAAACGGAACTAGTCCTTCGTGACTACGGAAATCCGTTGGCTGTGGGAAAATTTTTGTACAAACTCTGCAGAGTCATACATTCCTTGAATCATCTATTCCATGTCCAAATTTGTATTATCTTGTCCTAACAGTATCAGTTTGACGACAGAGACTCCGGTGAATCCCATGAGTGCTAAGTCCGGTTAAATGTTATTCCTGTGGGTGGACTAACCTGTTTATTATCATGAATTGAATATTTATTATGAATATTATTTACTTGTGAATAAAGCCCTTTCTGTGATGTCGCCCCGACGTCCGACTGTGGCATTTCTTTTAAAGCCCTTTCTGTGATGTCGCCCCGACGTCCGACTGTGGCATTTCTTTTAAAGCCCCTTCTGTGATGTCGCCCCGACGTCCGACTGTGGCATTTCTTTTAAAGCCCTTTCTGTGATGTCGCCCCGACGTTCGACTGTGGCATTTCTTTTAAAGCCCTCTCTGTGATGTCGCCCCGACGTCCGACTGTGGCATTTCTTTTAAAGCCCTTTCTGTGATGTCGCCCCGACGTCCCACTGTGGCATTTCTTTTAAAGCCCTTTATGTGGTGTCGCTAAGACGCCCGACTGTGGCATGATTTTCTCCTTTATTTATTTGTTCACCTTTCGAGGCGTCGCTTCAGACACCCGATTGGTTTCCATTTATATTTCTGTCGGGATTTCATGTGGACTACCGCCGATTCCCTCTTTGCTTACCTTGCCTGCTAATACTTTAAATGTACATTGGTGAATTAATCATGACGCATTCATGCATGCATTTGTTATATCTTACGTCCGAACTGTCTTGCGAGTACTTTCAAAGTACTCACTGGCTTGTTGATTTGGCCAGATGCTGACAAAGGCGATCTCATGGATGAAGAGTTCGATAGCGAGTCCGACGCCTAGAGGAATCCCAGTCAGTCACGTGCGACCCTGGATTTGGTCACTGTATTATATCCGCTTCCGCAACCCGACTAAATTTATCGAGCCTCACCTCGACGCTCGATGAGATGCCAGTTTGAGAGTCATGTTATCACACTCCCCACTGTGTTATTCCACAATCACTTTATCCTCGAGTCAGTAGTATGCCACCACACCATTGTGTTATATCCGCCATTATGTATAATTATTGGCGCGCTTGTAATAATTTGTTGAGCAGCCCTAGCTCAACCCTGTAATATATCCTATGCTACTGGCTTATGGTATCAAGAATTTGTCTACCAGTGAGGAGGATTTCTCTCATACTGGACTCAAAAGATTGGTTTCTCAATAAATATTTTTATTGGAAAACCGGTCGGGACATGGGCGGGCAGCCTATGCGAAATTTTGGCGGTCAGATAACTGGCCTCCCTCAACTTCTTGATGTCCTCCTCCGTGATGGAGGAAGGCATCCACCAGCCTTGAAGGATGGATCCGGACACGATTGAAGGTCCAAAGCACCTGACCTGAGCTTTGGGTGTTAGAACTCGAGGCGGGGGAAGGATTCGATTGAGCACGAGAGGGAAAAAAGAAAAAGCCTTGTCCCCTTTATAAAGAGGGTGAATATCAGGCGTCCTCCTTGTGGCCATTTGAGACTTACCTAAGATCTAGGAGTCATACCAACAGGCACGGTTGGGTTACCCACGTTTGTATTGATGAGAATCCCGTGATAAGGGGAACACGATCTCTGCTTTGACAAGACGTGTCAAGAAACCGCCTCGCGTTATGTGCGAGGCTGGTTAAAGAAAAATGGTTCAAATAATGACCGGGTCGTGGCGTGATGTCATGCTGTCAAAACGTGTTAGCAGATTAGATTTGTGGAAATATTATTCTCTCTACGATGGTATGTGGAACTTAATTTGCAGGGTCGGACACTATCCTTGTATTCAAACTCTTCCGTGGTATATTTGGAGGAGGAACCCGCCTTGCAATACCGAAGACAACACTGCGCGCCGGACTTATCGTCATTGAAGCCTGGTTTAGGGGCTACTTAGGGAGTCCTGGATTAGGGGGTCTCTGGACAGCTGGACTATACCCTTTGGTCGGACTATTGGACTATGAAGATACGAGATTGAAGACTTCGTCCCATGTCCGGATGGGACTCTACTTGGCATGGAAGGCAAGCAAGGCAATAGGGATATGTATATCTCCTCTTTTGTAACCGACCTTGTGTAACCCTAGCCCCCTCTGGTGTCTATATAAACCAGAGGGTTTTAGTCCGTAGGACAACATACAATCATACCATGGGCTATCTTCTAGGGTTTAGCCTCTCTGATCTCCTGGTAGAACAACTCTTGTAATACTCATATCATCAAGAACAATCAAGCAGGACATAGGGTTTTACCTCTATCAAGAGGGCCCAAACCTGGGTAAACATCGTGTCCCCTACCTCCTGTTACCATCCGCCATAGACGCACAGTTCGGGACCCCCTACCCGAGATCCGCCGGTTTTGACACCGATAGCTAGCTTCACTTGCCGTCTTGCCCATTCATCAGGATAGTCCTCACCGCGCTTGAGGCTGGTGGGATCAGCTTCTTGGCCAAGTGCCAGTGGAGGTTTTGGGCAAGGAGGGTGAAAAGCGAATTTCTTCATGTACTCTAGAGTAACATACTTGTACTCCCTCCATTCACGTGCCCATCTCCTCTCTATCCTTTGTATGCGCACCTTGCGCCAATTCTTGTTCTCCTTGCCATGTTTGGCCTCATCAGGAGTATAATAGTCTTCATAAATGTCCTCGGGTATCTCAACAGCTTTGTTGACTTCCAGACTCTTGCCTCCCTTCTGAGATTTCTTCCCGTCAGCCATTTTCTTCAGCTGAGGATTTTGAACAATTGAGTTTTCTGACGAGGTATGCAACATTTCTTCGAGGAAAGCTGTGAATGAGTTAAGTTGATGTGAACCTAGTGATTCAGCAGCGGACATGAGTACTTGTGAACAGAGTACAGGTGCGAAGAATTTGAAGAGGTCATATGTGTTCTCAGAAGTTTTTGCAAAAAAGAATAAGTTTGAGGAATTTGACCAGATGTGTCTTGTGGAATTTCACTAAGCGTTCTCTGACTTAGGTTCCAGAGTTGTATAGATTGAAAATCCACACAATTGAGGAATCTTGAAGAAAAATGTGGCTTAGAGAAAGAAATCAAGAATAGACGTTGGTGTGAGGTGTTTAGAATGTGAAGATTGAAGAATAAACACCTTTGGAAGATTTGCAAAAATCACCAGAATCAACAAGGGTGGTAAAAGTAACTTCTCATTACCCTTGATGAAGAACACGACAAACTAGGAATCGTAGATTTGAAGCTTGTCAGTTCAGATCTTCCATGTCCTAACTTGGCTGAGGAAGACAGCTACGGCGGCGGCGGAGTGAAGAAATCAGCGACCGGCGTGAGTACGACATCAACGAGGTCGAGGCAGCGAATCTCTTCCTCACTGGCCACAATGAAAGTAGCGGTGACGCTAGGTTTGAGAGCTTGAGCAAGGGAGTGAGGTCGAGCGGAGTAAAATAGTCTGAGGAGTGTGAGGGGTATATATATAGTCGCGGTGAAAAACTGCTCGCCCGAGGAAAATGGACGAACATGCCCCTGACCCTTCTCATTCGTGTGACATGTGTCACCCACGTACAGAGCGGTGGCGATCATGTGAGATTGTGGGTGAATTGATAAGTCTTATCGTGGGATGTGGAACGGTTTAGGCGGCAACAGCCGAAAATTCAGGTTAGAATGTATTGAAGTGTCTTTCACAAATTCTTCAGCTGACAAGGACACAGTGAAGATTTTGTACGGATTTCAAATAGAATGCACATGAAGAATTTGTGAATGGACTGGGTTGAGAATAGCATAGAGGGGGAAGGGTCCGATCACATTCACTTAGCAGAAAAAAATAATTTGAATAAATAACAATAAGTGAATGCTATAGAGGACATAAACTCGTATATAAGTATAGACAATGAAGAAAAACGACGGAGAGAGTGAAGAAATTGCATAGTTTAAGAAATCGAACAACTGAGGAAATTCAAGACTGAAGAAAAACTCAAATTGAAGATTTTCAACTTTTGTTGGTGGCGTGACACACCGTATAAGAATGATGATTTCAGACACCGTGTACAATTGTTGTAGGGCTTTGAGAATCAAATTCTTCGTTAATTTCTTCACACTTAGAGAGTTAGTCTTCATTGATTGAAGAAAAATGTTACTTCATGCGTTGCACATTGAAGACATCAATTTTGCATATAAGTGTTAGGATGTGTTTCCTCTTCAAAGGACATTCGAAGATTCTAAGATACTTAGCTCACACCGCAACTTGCTAAATCTCTTCTCGTCCAAGGGCTTTGTGAAGATATCGGCTGGTTGTTCTTCAGTCTTCACATGCTCGATGGAGATATCGCCCTTCAACACATGATCACAAAGAAAATGATGACGAATCTGAATGTGCTTTGTCTTCGAGTGCTGAACTGGGTTATGAGCAATCTTGATGGCACTCTCATTGTCACAATAGAGTGGCACATTCTTCACATTGATGCCATAGTCCTTGAGAGTTTGCTCCATCCTAGGATGTGTTTCTTTAAAGACCAACAGACCAAGGATCGTCCGAGGATATGGCATGTGCCTGATGTTAACTTGCGGTCCACACGATCACCAGCATAGTCAGAATCTGAATATCCAATGAGATCAAAAGCCGAGCCCTTGGGATACCATAATCCAAGTGTTGGAGTGTGAGCTAGATATCGAAGAATATGCTTCACAGCCTTATGGTGTGATTCCTTCGGTGTAGATTCAAAGAGGGCACACATGCAAACACTAAGCATAATATCTGGCCTAGATGCACATAAATACAATAATGAGCCAATCATGGAGTGGTATACCTTTTGATCGAAGTCAACACCATTTTCATCAGTGCGTAGATGGCCATTTGTGGGCATAGGAATTTTGACTCCTTTGCAATCTTGCATGCCGGATATCCTCAATACATCCTTGAGGCATTTCTCCTGAGATATGAAGATGCCGTTTCATTGTTGACGAATTTGAAGACCTAAGAAGAATTTCAATACTCCCATCTTAGGCATTTGATATTCTTCACTCATGATATAGGCAAATTCATCATTGTAACGTTGGTCACTATAGCCAAAAATGATATCATCAACATATATTTGGCACACAAATAATTCATCATCATAAGTTTTGGTGAAAAGAGTTGGGTCAAGTGAACCGGGTTTGAAGCCTTTCTTCATGAGGAATTCCTTCAAAGTATCATACCATGCCCGAGGGGCCTGCTTGAGGCCATAGAGGGCCTTATTGAGTCTGAAGACTTTGTCAGGATGCTTTGGATCTTCAAAACCTGGGGGTTGAGCAACATATACTCTTCTTCCTCAAGCTTAACATTGAGGAATGCACTTTTCACATCCATTTGATATAATATGATATTGTGATGGTTAGCATAAGCAAGTAATATGTGAATAGCTTCAAGTCTAGCAACAGGTGCAAAAGTTTCATCGAAATCAATTCCTTCAACCTATGTGTAGCCTTGAGCTACAAGCCGTGCCTTATTCCTCACCACCAGGCCATTTTCATCTTTTCTTGTTGCGGTAGATCCATTTGGTGTCGATGATATTGTTCTTGTGAGGAACTGGTCGCTTGACAAGTTCCCACACATTGTTGAGCTCGAACTGATGTAATTCTTCTTGCATCGCTTGAATCCACTCAGGCTCCAGAAATGCTTCATCTACCTTAGTGGGCTCTGTGATAGAGACGAAAGAAAAGTTCCCACAAAAGTTAGACAAATGTGAAGCTTTTGAGCGTGTGAGAGGACCTGGTTCTTTGATATTGTTGATGACTTCCTCAATCCGCACTTCATTAGCAACGCGAGGATGAGCTGGTTGACGATGAGGAATTTTCTCAGCATTTTCTTCAGAGCCATTTTCTTCGGGTGCACCAGCATGATGTTCTTCACGTTATGGAATGAATTCTTCAACAGATTCTTCAGTAGGAATGACATCATCAGTAGCCTTGAACTTAATGGATTCCTTAGTTGATATTTCATCTAGCACAGGAGGTAGGTGCTCGCTTTGCGAGCCATTAGTTTCATCGAACCGCACATCTACAGTTTCAACAACCTTGAGGTGATAGGTGTTGAAGACTCTGTAAGTGTGCAAGTCCTTTCCATAACAAAGAATGAAACCTTCATGTGCTTTCGGTACAAATTTAGTGTTGTGACGAGGATCTCTAATCCAACATTTAGCACCGAAGACTTTGAAATAACTCACATTGTGTTTCTTGTCCGTGAGGAGTTCATATGAGGTATTTCTAAAGAATTTGTGAAGGTAAACCCTGTTGATGATGTGGCACGCAGTATCAATTGCCTCAAGCCAAAAGCGAGGAGGCATCTTGTACTCATCAAGCATAGTGCGAGCCATCTCAACAAGAGACATGTTCTTGCGATCCACGACGCCATTCTACTGAGGAGTATAAGGAGCAGATAACTCATGAGTAATACCAAGTTCATCAAGACCAATATTTTTGAACTCAGTTCCATTGTCACTTCTGATATGCTTGATCTTCACACCAAAGTTGGTTGAAGCCCTCGAGGAAAATTGTTTGAAGACTTCCTGCACTTCAGTTTTGTACGTGATGATATGCACCCATGTATAACAAGAATAGTCATCAACAATGACAAATCCATATAGAGATGCAGCATTAGTAAATGTGGCATAATGAGTAGGGCCAAAGAGATCCATGTGAAGAAATTCAAATGGACGAGTGGTAGTCAGGATGGTCTTTGAGGGATGCTTGGCCTTGGTCATCTTTCCAGCTTCATAAGCTCCACACAAATGATCCTTGAGGAATTTGACCCCCTCGATGCTGATGACATGCTTCGTCTTCGCGAGCGTGTGCAAGTTCCTCATGCCAGCATCACCAAGTCGTCGATGCCATAGCCAGCCTTCTGAAACTTTTGCAAGTAGACATGTAGCAGGTTGTGGTCATGTAGAGAAATCAACAATATACAAATCTCATCTCCTAAAGCCTTCGAAGACTTTGGAATTGTCAGCTTCCATGATCACAACACGACGATACTTGCCAAAGACAACAACCATATCAAGATCACAAAGCATTGAGACAGACATGAGGTTGAACCCAAGGACTCGACAAGCATGACTTTGTCCATGTGTCGATCCTTTGCGATCGCAACCTTACCTAGACCCAATACCCTGCTTTTTCCTTTGTCAGCATAGGTGATATGCTTTAGATGCGATGGAGATAAAGTATTGTCCATCAATAAGCTCCTGTCACCAGTCATGTGATTTGTGCATCCACTGTCGAGGACCCACTCAATGGCTTTCGGTTGATCATCCTATAGATGAATTAGTGCATCTTATGAACTCATATACTTCATCAGTGAAGAATATGACATCAGCTTCATCAGATTTCATCAAGCGATAGAACAAGTAGTATGAGGGCATGAGAAATGAAAATTCATTTCTTCATTATTAGCTTGTGTCCCTTCAAGCATATTCAGGTCTCCAGCAAATTCTTTAGACGTTTAGGTTTGTCTGGAGACCTGGCCTTGCATTAGAGGTTAGTTCTTTTTCTTCACCGCCCACATCTGAAGGGGTGGCAAAGAGTTCATCCTTCTGTGAGCTCCATAAGGGAAAGGTGGCATTGAAGCCAATCCACTTCGTTTCACATAAGAGGGGTTAGGGTAAGCATATGAATAAGCAGAGAAATTCTTTGAGGACTTATGAACATAATGGTTTGACGAATAATGCACATATTCATAACCCTTAGATCTTCCCTACGAAACAGAAGTGTTAGCATGATGATGTTCATATGAGGACTTTGATCCTTTTGAGTAATTTGGTCCGTATGAGGAATTGGATCCGGGGTTCCTATTCTTCACAGGTGGTGTCGTGATGACATTCACCTGTAGACTATCAAGGCACCTTTTGGGAACCCAAATTTTCTTCATGGGAGGACCGTTCCTGAAGTTAGTGCCAACATATCAAGCAAATACTTCACCATTCTAATTTTTGAACAGTTTATAATTGGAGTCAAATGAATCGTCAGAAGAATATGAAGATTCAAATCTAAAGCCAGATAAAGTAGATGGATCCACTGAAGGTCCCTTTGCAGCAACCCATGAGGTTTTGGGATACTGCTCAGGCTTCCAGTAGGTCCCATCAGCATTGAGTTTCCTCTCAAAGGCAATACCCTCTTTCCTAGGGTTCCTGTTGAGGATCTGCTTCTTAATCACATAACAAAGAGCCTGATGCCCATTGAGGCTTTTGTACATGCCTGTCACATACAATTCTTTCAGCCCTGCATGGTCAGTGATACTAGCATCAGCCTTAGATGAGGAATTAGTGATAGCAGAGACAGCTGAAGAATTTGCAGCAATATAAGCATTTGAACTTTCAGGTGAAGAATTAGCAGATTCACGTTCAATGCACTTCAAACATGGAGGAATAAATTATTCTTGACTAGCACTGATTTGTTGAGCAAGTAATGAATCACGCTCCTTCTGAAGATCTTCATAACTCCCCCTTAGCTACTCAAGGTCTTGCTTTCTTTGAACAAATTCATAAGAAAGCTTCTCATGATCAGATAAGAGAGTGTTATGATGATTCTGAAGATTATCAAGCTTAGTATGAAGTCTCTGAAGACTTTCAGCCAAAGCTTTCGAATGATCCATTTCTTCACCCAACATATCATCGCTTTTGTCTAGCATATTTTGAACCTTTTTAAGAGCCTTAGGAAGTTTCGCAGCAATCTTAGCAAGTTTAGAATAGCTAGGCTTGAGGTTTTCATCGGATTCATCCTCACTTGACTCAGAGGAGGGATATTTGAGTACCTTTGCACCTTTTGCCATGAAGCAGTAGGTGGGAGCGTAGTCATCATCACCGTTGTCAGCAGTGTTGGGGAGGTCATTTTGCTCAGAGTTGAAGATCGACTTGCTGACGAACCACTAAAAAAATACACTTCCATGATGATACATGTTTGTCACAGTACGTCGTGTTTTTTGTCATGCATGTACATCCATGACGATTTTATGATAGAATCAAGATAGTCATACCTGTGCTGTCGTAGAAGTGTTCCATGACATTACCAAAATTATCATCATGGAAGTGTCCACTTCCATGATGATAAATCACGCGTCACAGAAGTGCTTTCTTCAAGGGTGACCGACACGTGGCATCCACCGTAATGGAACGCCGTTAAGCTATCGGGTCGGATTTTGGATCCGATAACCCGTTAACAGCCCTGACCAATGGGAAATTTCCACGTGTAAAATCCTGATTGGCCGAAGGGAACACCTATCAGCTCGTCAGTGGGCCAGATGTCGCCCGTCCATTGGAGGAGACATGCCTATGATAGGTCGACACGTGGCTGGGCCCAACGGACGCCCATATAGGTTAAAAAGGCCGGCCCAGTCAAAGGCCCGTAGAACTTATCAGGTACTAGTGGGCCAGCCCAATAACGGCCTGCTTAATAAAGGCCCATTTACGGCCCAAAGCCAGATCTGACCCGTTAATTGTTCGCCCAATATTTTGGCCCATTTGCGGCCCGAAGCCAGATCTGGCTCGTTAATTGTTTGCCGAATATTTGGGCCCAACTACAGCCCAGTGACTTTCGGCCTGTTAGAGGCCTGATGTAGACATGGGCCCATTTCAGCCCGGTGTGACTTTCGGCCTGGGAATGGCCCGTTCTGCCCATGGACCATATATGGTCCGACAGGACATCGGGCCCACTAACGGCCCATGCTAAAGGTGGCAACAGTTAAGCCCAACGTGACTTTGGGCCTGTTAAAGGCCTGTCACGCAATTCGGCCCGTTGATGCCTGTGCTAAGCTTTCGGCCTCTTAAAGGCCCATGATATCAGTGGGCCAACTAAGGCCCGAGATATGTTTCGGCTTGGTAACGGCCCGTGAGCTAGCTGGGCCCAAAATGGCCTGGTCTACATTTTGGCCTGCTGAAGGCCAGTTGACGACTAGTGAAAATTGAGGCCCAACATGCATTTTGGCCTGCTAAAGGCCCATGGTTTCATCTTGGCCGTAACAGGCCAGTACAATATTCAGCCTGTTAATGGCCCAATGCTACCTGGGCCAAACTAAGCGCTGGGTCGACAAAAGGCCCAACTAAAATATAGGCCGGTGTAAGTTTGGGCCTAGTGCAATGTGTGAAGGCCACAATCATTCAGGCCCAAGAAAGACGAAGGCCGGCCCAATTGTGGCCCTCAAAAACCTGGCCCGTTAGAGTCGAATGTTTCAGTCCGGTCGACTACATTTGATTTTTTTTAGATAGCGAATGATGGCAGTAACTAGTAGGAATGAAGAACAAACCTACTCTATACAATAAAGAAATTACGGCATAGTAACTAAGAATAAACCTACACTATACAATAAAGGATTTAAGGTATATTACATCCACTGGGCATCGAAGTTCGCCACCAGTGATCATAAAGGGCAATGAAGAAGTAGATTACAAAACTGGGCACCATTGCAGCATAACAAAATAATACTGAACGGAGACCACTTCCAAGACAGTTCAAGAAAGGTTAGCCTTGCGGGGGAACTGTTACGCAAGCTGCTGAGCAAGGCTATGAGACCGTCCTAGCATGTCGGTCGTAGCTTCAAGGTGTAACTGTTTAGCGATGAGCTTCTCATTGGTGTTCTCCGCAATCTTTCTTAGAGATAGGAATTCAAGTCGAAGTTGAGTTGCAGAATGCCTTTCTGCTAGAACTTGGGACTGAAGAAGTCGAACTGATTCAGACAATGAATTCTGTGAGCTTGTCTGACTGTTACTCTCAAATAACTTGAACACTTCATCAAGACAAGACTTTGGGGTTGTCTAGCTATCTTCAAGATGTTTTGCCTTCTTTTCTGCAATATATGTTGGCTTTGTCTCACAGCCTTCAGCAGACTTATGCATGCTATCAGGCATATCACCCTGAAACGAAGCAGAGAGATGACATGTTTTGCACGTGCATAAACAAAGATGATAACTGTTCTGTCAATTCTATCCAATTTCAAATTAGAAAATAAAGAGTAAGTTCAAAATATCAATAACATAATTTGGCATTGTTCATAATGCGGGGAGCTTCACCACACTACTGGATTACCATGTCAACATAACAAGCATAGATGAAGGGCAAAGAAAATCATTGTATCTATTTTGGATAATGTGCATGGCATGTTGTTCATATCATCAGCCACATCAGTAAGATAAAACAGGAGATGACAAGGTGCAAACGTGGGCTCCTTCACCACACACTGGATTATAGATCCACAAAAACAAGCATACAAATAGGGAGTATTAAGTAATGTGCATGGTATGAATAAGGAATTTGGTTTTGCAAGTAAAACTTAGAACTTACGGTTCTTACGAACATGCATTTTGGTAAAAACAGCAAACTAAACAGCAGTAAACGATAGGGAATATGAGCAAATTAAACAACAGTTGAGGATAAAGGCTTTAGAAGGACTGACTTACATTAACAGTTAACACCGGCTTTATAATGTCCTTCTCCATGTCAAGGGAAGGATAACTCAAGAATATTAGCACAAAATCTTCTTCATAAGCATTGCCTGTACTCTACATTTTGTAGAGAGTAATTATAGATATGATAATACTGGAAGGGATAGAGGATAATGAAGATAAGATGCAGATTGATGCTACATAATCAACTACCAATCCCTGGAAGTACAAGCGTTACAGGACAAAATGTACTGACAAGAGCAATGGGCTACACTTCTGCACTAGCATTGTCTTTGTATTCTACTTATTGGTAAGATTAAATATAGATCTGATCTTTTTTTAGTAAATGGTGGGTGAGGGAGTCCTGGATTAGGGGGTCTCCGGACAGCCGGACTATATCCTTTGGCCGGACTGTTAGACTATGAAGATACAAGATTGAAGACTTCGTCTCGTGTCCAGATGGGACTCTACTTGGCGTGGAAGGCAAGCTAGGAAATATGGATATGTATATCTCCTCCTTTGTAACTGACCTTGTGTAACCCTAGCCCCCTCTGGTGTCAATATAAACCGGAGGGTTTTAGTCCGTAGGACAACATACAATCATACCATAGGCTAGCTTCTAGGGTTTAGCCTCTCCGATCTCGTGGTAGATCAACTCTTGTAATACTCATATCATCAAGTATAAATCAAGAAGGACGTAGGGTTTTACCTCCATCAAGAGGGCCCGAACCTGGGTAAAACATCGTGCTCCCTGCCTCCTGTTACCATCTGCCTTAGACGCACAGTTCGGGACCCCCTACCCGAGATCCACCGGTTTTGACACCGACATTGGTGCTTTCATTGAGAGTTCCTCTGTGTGGTCGCCGTTAGGCTTGATGGCTCCTACTATCATCGATAGCGATGTAGTCCAGGGTGAGACTTTTCTCCCCGGACAGATCTTTGTGTTCGGCGGCTTCGCACTATGGGCCAACTCGCTTTGCCATCTGGAGCAGATCGAAAGTTACGCCCCTAGCCACCAGGTCAGGTTTGGAAACTTAAATTACACGGCCGATATCCGCGGAGACTGGATCTTCGACAGATTCGAGCCCTTGCCTTGTGCGCCACGCGGTCACGATGAGTACGATCTAGCTCTACCATCAGACAGTGTTCAATAAATCGCACCGGCAGCCGCTTCGACCCACAATTCGAAGCCGGTTGCGCCATCCATGGACGGGTGGATAGACCACGTCGTGGAGGCCATATCCTTTGCGGCGATCGAGCCGAATATCGACCTTACCCTTCATGAGAGCCGCGTTGCCAAGCTATCGGATCCTTCTCCGGCCACGGGCTCCGAACCGCCTACGCCCGTGGAATCCGATTGGGCGCCGACCATGGAGTTTACCTCGGCGGATATATTTCAGCACTCACTCTTTGGCCACTTACTGAACTCATTAAGGTCTCTCTCCTTGTCAGGAGAGTGCTGGCCGAACTACGTCTAGCAGGATTGGGATGCGGATGACGAAGAAATTTGCCGCCCACCCACCACCCACTTAGTAGCCACTGTCGATGACTTAACCGACATGCTCGACTTCGACTCCGAAGACATTGACGGTATGGACGACGATGCGGGAGGCGAAGAGGAACCACTGCCCACAGGGCACTAGACGACCACTTCATCACATGACGTATACATGGTGGACACACCCCACATGACGTATACATGGTGGACACACCCAAAGAAAATAACGACGAGGAACGGAAGGACGCAGCGAAGGGTGGTTCCCTCGAGCAGCAGTCAAAGCGGTGGCGTAAACGCGCTCCAAATCCCGCCTCGGCAAAAATAACGATCATATAGACCCAGCATTAGAGCAGGGTGAACCATTGCCCGACCACGGCAACACGGAAAATCAAGCCGAACAACCCAACCCCATCGAAGATAACAGTCCGGGCGACATCACACCAGACAGGCGCCAGGAGCAACATAATGTCCACCAAAGGCTTGTTGCCATGATGAGGAGTCTGAAAAAACAGAAGCAAAGGCTCAAGGCTGCACAAGACACACTCAAAATCAAATGGACTAAAGTACTCAACACTGCAGCCAAATACGACAGTAATCGCCACACCAAGAGCTATCCGAAGCGAAAGTTACTACCTGAATTCGATGAGGAGGCCTTAGATCCTCCACAATTAAAAAATAAAACAGTCATCCAGTCGGATAGACGACCTCATAGCCAACATAAAGCAGCAAATGACGCCGCACATAAACCAGTATGCAATCCGCGTAAGGGCTCGCATCAAAAGGACATCGCAATTAGATCCATCTATGGACCACGCAAGCGCTCTCCAACATACAATACAACACAACAAACATCCGAACACCACGATACACCCAAATACAGGGGTGCCGCACACCCTCTATGTTTCACCGACGAGGTGCTGGATCATGAATTTCCATAGGGATTCAAACCTGTAAACAGAGAGGCGTACGACGGAACAGCATACCCTGGGGTCTGGATTGAGGACTACATCCTCCATATCCATATGGCTCGAGGAGATGATCTCCGTGCCATCAAGGACTTACCCCTCAAGCTCAAAGGGCCATCTCAGCACTGGCTTAAAAGCCTCCCCGAAAACTCCATTAGAAGCTGGGAAGAGCTCGAAGATGACTTTCGGGCAAATTTTCAAGGGACATATGTCCGACCACCAGATGCAGACGATTTAAGTCATATAACTCAACAGCCTGATGAGTCAGCATGAAAACTTTGGAAAAGGTTCCTCACTAAAAAGAACCAAATAGTCGACTGTCCGGACGGCGAGGCCTTAGCAGCTTTTAAGCATAGCGTCTGAGATGAATGGCTTGCCAGACACCTCGGTCAAGAAAAGCCGAGAACAATGGTAGCATTAACAAGCCTCATGACCCGTTTTTCCGCAGGCGAGGACAGCTGGTTAGCCAGATGTAGCACCAGCGACCAAAGTACATCCGAAGTCAGGGATGGAAACGTTAAATCACGACGCAACAAGAATAAGCGCCGGAATAAGGAAGACAACCCAAAGAGCACGGCAGTAAACGCCGGACTTAGAAGCTCTCGGCCAGGCCAGCAGAAGCCGCCCTCCAAAGGCAATAGAGAGGAACTGTCCAGCCTAAACAAAATTCTGGACCAAATATGTTAGATCCATAGCACCCCTAATAAACCTGCAAATCATACCCACAGAGAATGTTGGGTCTTCAAACAGTCTGGCAAGCTCAACGCCGAACACAAGGGGCATGATACACCAAGTGAAGACGAGGACGAACCTCGCAAGCAAAGCACAGGGGAGCAGCAGAAATTCCCACCAGAAGTCAAAACAGTCAACGTGTTACACGTGATAAAAGGGAGAAACAAAGAGGCACCTTTAGAGGAACATGCCCCAGGGCCTATCACCGCGGAGCTCTGCCACTGGTCGTCCCAACCGATCACCTTCGACCATCGGGATTACTCGGCAAGTATCCGGCGTGCAGGATGGGCTGCCTTGGTATTAGATCCAATAATTGACGGATACCACTTCACCCGAGTCCTGATGGACGGCGGCAGCAGTTTAAATCTGATATATCAGGACAGAGTCCGCAAAATGGGGATAGACCCAACAAAAATTTGCCGCAGCAATGCTACCTTTAAAGGAGTAACGCCAGGCCCGGAGGCTCACTGCAGGGGCTCCCTGCTACTAGAGGTTATATTCGGCTTCCCCGATAACTTCCGCAGCAAAAATTTAACTTCCACGTCGCTCTGTTCCAAATTGGTTATCAAGCACTACTCGGACGTGAAGCTTTCGCTCTCTTTAACGCAATATCGCATTACGCTTCCCTCAAGCTCAATATGCCCGGTCCACGTGGCATTGTTAGAGTAAATGGAAATATTGAGCGCTCCTTGCGCGCCGAAGACGGTGCAGCCGCCTTGACCGCCTCACACTGAACGGCCTCACCAACTGAAACATTTCACAGGTCGGTAAGACCACGGACACGGCTAGACGAGTTCGGCTCAGCTATATGTAATTAATATAGGTTTGATGGCTATACCCCTATTACAATACAAGGGGCTCAACGCGCGCGCAAAAGTGGCAATAAGGCTCACCTTTACTCATTTTCAACTATATATTGTTTATTTAGTATAACTTAACTTTTGCACGTCAACTTTTCAATTAAGTTCCACTCTTTTTCAGATGACCATCGTACTATACCCGTCCAGGATACGGCACAACGGAGACACAGGCGCATACGTGCAGTAGGGACCCGTTCCAAGGATTCTTTGTAGATTAAGACCCTGCGTAAACCTTTTTTACTGTCTCTTGTTGATTTACATCCCTCGGATTCTCAGTACAACCGAGAAGGATGCTGACGTCTTGGCATGTGGCCACGCCAGAATAATGCACGTACCTGGACACCAGGGGGTTATTACAAAGGGTACTGTTTAGACCCGGTTTACACCATAAAGACCGAATACCTTAGGGAGTGTTCGACGTCGCGAGTTTGGCCTTATATGCATCAGCTCCGAATCATGTCTTTGGTCAAATGTTGGGTTTTCCAGGCTCCTGTGTTTTGCTGCCTTACGTTCCGCTCTATCGGCTAAGGCGGCACCACGAGAACTACTGCGATTGTGCCCTGGTTCAAAAGAACGAGCACCTCAGTAGAGAAAGCCAAAAACTGACTGTGATGATATAGTGTGAGACTGGTCAACCACTCGATGACCTACTGGAATCTTCTTGATTTCTTCGCATTAACGAAGGGTCGTTTCCCGGCCAGGCATGTACGCACCCCGAATCCGGGAGTGCGAAGCCACTAGGGGATATATAGTACCCCCACTGTCAAACTCCTATGGCTAAGTGAAAGTGTTAAAGCATTATACTCCGGTTTCCTAGTTTGCTGCGCTATCACCTCCTTATTAGGACCAAGACGTTGGATTAAGTGTGAATACACGTCTTCTGCGAACACCCCCGCATTATATGCGTGGGGGATGAAGCCGATGACCGCAATCTTTCAGGTTATATACATGTATACATAAACGGCCGCACAGGAGGCATCACAATACTTTCGGGCAAAAGTATTGTGATGCAGCCTTGATAAATTCAATAAAACGTTGTTTTTACAATGGGAATACATGTCACTCAAACATAACATTCTTCGAGCACTGGGCCTCTATCGTATGAGCGCCCTCAAGAACTTCTTCAAAATAGTGCTCCGCAGCCACTCAGCCTATGGCCGAACCCTGCGCCGCGATAGTGGTGGCGTCCATCTCCGCCTAGTATGGTTTGACACGGGGAAGGGCCAGACGCAAGCCTTGTATGCACGCCGACCTCTTCATCGCATTAATGTGCGGCATCGCACCAAGGAACTGTGGCACCAAGCTAAAATAGCTATTCGGCTTTGGCCTTTCTGGCCAGAGATGATCCATGACAGACCTCATGGCGAGTCCGGACAATCTATTGAGTTTGGCCCATTCGGCAAGCTGATCAGTCAATGGAAGCGGACGCTCTGGAACGGTAAATTGCGACCATTACAGCTTGTCCAGTTCACGATCTGTCTGATCTTGGAAGTATTCGGCCGCATCGACAGCGCTCGCTGCCAAGTCCAGATATGCGTCGGCCGAACTCCACAGCCGATCCAGAGGGGCATACCGCGGATCACCGAACATCCTCCGCAGCATAAAGGGCTTCCCAGCCACAATGTCCTCGGCTTCACGCAGTTCCTCCTTCTTTGCTCTCATTGCAAAGAGGGTGTCTTTGCTCGCCATTGTTGTCTTTTCAAGGTCCAGAGCCTTCGCCCGGTTTTCTTCTTCAAGAAACTGGCAGCGGTCGGCAGTGTCTTTTAACTTCACAACCATTTTGGCCATTAGCTCTTTGCTATCGCTATGAGCGGCCTTCTCGGCTTTCAACTCTTCAGCCGCCTTCAAAGCGGCCGCATTACTACTTCTTGCTTCCTCCTTGGCTCGGGCAAGCTCCGCCCGCAAGGCCTCCACGGTGGCAGCTCCATCTGCAGTCACAACATATTAAAGATACTGGCATCATGCTGCTCTTACTATGTGACATCCACTATAAATAGCACCTACCCTGGGCCTCATCAAGCCGCTTGTTAACAAGCTCCATGTCGGCATCCGCCGCATCCTGTTGACGCTTTAGTTCGGCAACCCCGTCAGTCCGGCTAGCCACCGGAGCTCCAGACACCTGCACATAAAGGCGGTCTGGTTATTAACAGGGACTATGATCCTCTGTTCGCCGCCGTTTTCGATGACAACCAGAGTCTCAGGGGCTACTATCTACACAGGGCACACCTAAAAATGGGCGGATGCATATCATTTCACATACCTCAAAGCCCGTCAGTAGACTCATAAAGGCTTCATGCAACCCGCTTTCGGCGGACGAAATCCTTTCAATCACCGTACCCATCAATGTATGGTGCTCTTCTGAGATAGTGGCTCGCCCTAGCAGATCCCTCAATGTGTCCGACCGCTGGATTCTTTTGGTTGCTCTCTTCAAGAGCCGGATACTGAGGGCTTCGGGTGACCATGGGATTACCTTCTGGCCTTGCCTGATGCGGAGGAACTCTCCGTGATGACACTTCAAGGTCGCCCGCTTCTTGAGCCAGGGAGTCTGGGGGAGGCGTTTCGCTCTCCATCATCTCCGGAAGAAGATCCCCCGAAGACGAGCTCAGCTGAGAAGGGCTCAGATCCGAACTGCAACATAGATGCTTCGGTTATCTTCCTCAGAAGTAAGGTAGAATATCTTCACTATTAAGTACTTTTTGATTACTTACAGCTCATTAGAGGGCTGATCCCCGCACGGACTTTGTGCGGCAAGAGCACCCTTCGAGGCGGGACCCTCTGGTGGAGTTTTCTTCTCCCGTTTGGAAACCCTGTTTTCGGGTCGTGAGAGGTAGTCCTCTTCCTCCCCCAGGGCGAGGGAATATCATATTCCTTCCCTTGGTTATCCTCCCTCACGGAGGCGCTCGTTCCCTCGGTTGGAATAGGTAGCGGTGGGGGCCCACTTTCGCCCGCTTTCGCCCTCTTTATTCCCCCCTTCATCTTCCTTTGAGGGCACCAGGCAAGGTGCTGGCTCGAGCATCTTTTCCAGCACCAGATTGTCGAAGCCTTCCGGAAGGGGGGCCGAACACTGGATCATTTCGCCTTTGTTATCCAGTCCTGGTAAAAAGGCGATTCTTCAGAATGACGTCATGATAAATGAAAGACAGTGTGTTCGGCTAGAGGATTACTTACTTGGGCCGCGGTGCGGTTGCTGCTCAGGCCCACATCTTCAGAGGTGTTCGGACACTCTATTTGGGGTCTGAAGAACGACTTGTACATCTCCTCGTGCGTCAGGCCGAGGAAATTCTGAATAGCGCGCGGTCCTTCTGGGTTGAATTCCCACAAGCGGAGGGGCCGGCGTTTGCAAGGCTAGACTTGACAAACCAGCATGACTTGCACTACCATAACCAAACTAAAATCTCCCTCGAAGAGATCCCGGATGCGGCTCTGCAGTATGGGCACATCCTTGGCTAGACCCTAGCTCAGCCCCCTGCTGATCCATGACATCAATTGTGGTGGAGGGCCCGAGCAAAAGGCGGGGGAAGCTACCCACTTGGAACTTCTAGGAGCGGTGATGTAGAACCACTCCCGTTGCCATAATCCGGACACCTCTGGAAAGGAACCTTTTGGCCACGGAGCTCCGACAATCTTGCTTATTAATGCACCCCCGCACGCTGCATACTGCCCCTCGATCGTCTTCGGCTTCATATCAAAGGTCTTGAGCCACATGCCGAAGTGAGGGGTAATGCGGAGGAAGGCCTCACATATGACAATAAATGTCGAGATGTGGAGAAAGGAATCCGGGGCTAGGTCGTGGAAATCAAGCCCGTAATAGAACATCAAACCCCTAACGAAGGGATCCAGAGTCAGGCCTAGTCCTCAGAGGAAGTGGGAGATGAACACGACGTCTTCATTGGGTTCAGCAGTAGGGACGACCTGCCCTCGGGCAGGCAGCCGATGCGAAACTTCGGCGGTAAGGTATCTTGCCTCCCTCAACTTCTTGATATCCTCTTCCGTGACAGAGGAGGGCATCCACCGGCCCTGGAGGCTGGATCCGGACATGATTGAAGGTCCGAAGCACCTGACCTAGGCTTTGGGTGTTAGAACTCGGGGTGGGGGAAGGATTCGATTAAGCACGGGAGGAAAAAAGTAAAAGCCTTGTCCCTTTATAAAGAGGGTGAATATCAAGCGTCCTCCTCGTGGCCGTTTGGGACTTGCCTAAAATCTAGGAGTCCTAAGCATGATTGGCTTACCCACACCCGTATTGACGAGAAGCCCGTAATAAGGGGGACACAATCTCTGCTTTGACAAGACGTGTCAAGAAACTACCTCGCGTTATGTGCGGGCTGGTTAAAGAAAAATGGTTCGAATAATCACCGAGCCATGGCATGATGTCATGTTGCCAAAACATGTCAGTAGGTTAGATTTGTGGAAATATTATTCTCTCTATGGTGGTATGTGGAACTTATTTTGCTGGGTCGGACACTATCCTTTTATTCGAACTCTTCTGTGGTGTATCCGGAGGAGGAACCCGCCTTGCAATGCTGAAGACAACACTGCGCGCCGGACTCATCGTCATTGAAGCCTGGTTCAGGGGCTACTGAGGGAGTCCTGGATTAGGGCGTCTCTGGACAGCCCGACTATATCCTTTGACCGGACTGTTAGATTATGAAGATACAAGATTGAAGACTTCGTCTCATGTTCGGATGGGACTCTACTTGGCGTGGAAGGCAAGCTAGGAAATACGGATATGTATATCTCCTCCTTTGTAACCGACCTTGTGTAACCCTAGACCCCTCCGGTGTCTATATAAAAGGAGAGTTTTAGTCCGTAGGACAACATACAATCATACCATAGGCTAGCTTCTAGGGTTTAGCCTCTCCGATCTTGATGAGGACATCAATACAATTGTTACACCCACAGCCCCTGCTGCTATACATACTGGACCAATTACTAGAGCTCGTGCACGCCAACTAAATTACCAGGTACTTTCGTTTCTTGGTAATGATTCTAATGTTCATGAGAATATGATGCTGCCTAAATTGGATACATTTGTTTTGCTTACAAATGAAGGGCCTAGCTTGGAGAAGGATGAACATTGGAGCAAGAACAAGCATGGAGATGATGGCATGCGCAAGGGGAACAAGAACGGAGTTACAAGTGATGATTTCAGGACTTTGAAGCCACCATAATGGGTGCATGAAGCCTTGGACGAAATATTCAAGATGCCACTTCATAAATTTCGTCCCGAGGCTATTTTAGGTGCTGCGTCACCTTATTATTGGGCCAGGCCCATGTAATTTCGAAATACATAAGTATAGGCTATTTTTAGAGTCCGTATGTGTGGGGAAACAAGAGATAGGGTTGATTTCGGACCCCTCCACTAAGGGCCACGAAATTCCCCCCTCTTCCTCCATATATACAGCCCTTAGGGCATCGTTTAGACTTTGGGTTTTGTTTAGATTAAAAGTTCGCCATAGCTGCAACTTCGCGTACTTCGTTTGTGTTCAACGACCAGACAAAGGCGTCACAGAACCCCACCTTGATCAATAAAGCTTTCATCTTATATTCGCAATATCCAGATTGCAATCTCAGTTTCTTGCTTGTTCTTCGTTTGCTCGCAGGAAACAGACCCTCGTGGTCAGGTTGATCGTGCTCCGGCGCGGTCAATAACCTCTCGGAGTTGGTTTAGCGATTGCTAAGGCGCGACGTCCTCGCACGTTCGTAGTCGGATCGTCAAAGTCGACTTCCACCAAAGCGAAATCCACCATCTCATCGAAAGACGGGACACCTTTGCCTCTATCATAAACAAAACCCAAAGTCTAAACCATGCCCTAAGGGCTGTATATATGGAGGAAGAGGGGGGAATTTCGTGGCCCTTGGTGGAGGGGTCCGAAATCAACCCTATCTCTTGTTTCCCCACACATACGGACTCTAAAAATAGCCTATACTTATGTATTTCGAAATTACATGGGCCTGGCCCAATAATAAGGTGACGCAGCACCTAAAATAGCCTCGGGACGAAATTTATGAAGTGGTATCTTGTATATTTCGTCCAAGGCTTCATGCACCCATTATGGTGGCTTCAAAGTCCTGAAATCATCACTTGTAACTCCGTTCTTGTTCCCCTTGCGCATGCCATCATCTCCATGCTTGTTCTTGCTCCAATGTTCACCCTTCTCCAAGCTAGGCCCTTCATTTGTAAGCAAAACAAATGTATCCAATTTAGGCAGCATCATATTCTCATGAACATTAGAATCATTACCAAGAAACGAAAGTACCTGGTAATTTAGTTGGCGTGCACGAGCTCTAGTAATTGGTCCAGTATGTATAGCAGCAGGGGCTGTGGGTGTAACAATTGTATTGATGTCCTCATCATCCTCCCCTTCTTGAAATGAAGTCGTCCTCGACGGAAGTTCATCTTCCTCACCCAAATAAGGCTTCAAATCTGCAATGTTAAAAGTGGGACTAACCCCAAAATCTGTAGGCAGCTCAAGTTTATATGCATTATCATTTATTTTCTCTAACACCTTAAAGGGACCATCAACACGTGGCATTAGCTTTGATTTGCGCAAATTAGGAAATCTATCCTTACGCAAATGTAACCAAACAAGATCTCCAGGTGCAAACACAACATGTTTTCTACCCTTATCTCCAGCAAGTTTATATTTAGCATTCATACGCTCAATGTTTTCCTTAGTTAACTCATGCATTTTTAAAATTAATTCAGCACGTTGTTTAGCATCAAAATTAACCTTCTCCGAAGATGGAAGAGGCAACAAATCAATAGGTGCACGAGGTAGGAAACCATACACAACTTCAAAAGGGCACATCTTAGTAGTAGAATGCAATGAACGATTATAAGCAAATTCAATATGAGGCAAGCATTCCTCCCACATTTTCTTATTATTCTTCAAAACAGCCCTAAGCATAGTAGACAACGTTCTATTGACTACTTCAGTTTGTCCATCAGTTTGGGGGTGACAAGTAGTACTAAAAAGCAGTTTAGTCCCCAACTTAGCCCATAAACATCTCCAAAAGTGGCTAAGAAATTTAGTATCACGATCTGAAACAATAGTATTTGGCACACCATGCAAGCAAATAATTTCACGAAAGAACAAATCAGCAACATTAACAGCATCATCGCTTTTATGACATGGTATAAAGTGTGCCATTTTCGAGAATCTATCCACGACAACAAATATGCTATCTGATGAGGACATCAATACAATTGTTACACCCACAGCCCCTGCTGCTATACATACTGGACCAATTACTAGAGCTCGTGCACGCCAACTAAATTACCAGGTACTTTCGTTTCTTGGTAATGATTCTAATGTTCATGAGAATATGATGCTGCCTAAATTGGATACATTTGTTTTGCTTACAAATGAAGGGCCTAGCTTGGAGAAGGATGAACATTGGAGCAAGAACAAGCATGGAGATGATGGCATGCGCAAGGGAAACAAGAACGGAGTTACAAGTGATGATTTCAGGACTTTGAAGCCACCATAATGGGTGCATGAAGCCTTGGACGAAATGTACAAGATGCCACTTCATAAATTTCGTCCCGAGGCTATTTTAGGTGCTGCGTCACCTTATTATTGGGCCAGGCCCATGTAATTTCGAAATACATAAGTATAGGCTATTTTTAGAGTCCGTATGTGTGGGGAAACAAGAGATAGGGTTGATTTCGGACCCCTCCACCAAGGGCCACGAAATTCCCCCCTCTTCCTCCATATATACAGCCCTTAGGGCATCGTTTAGACTTTGGGTTTTGTTTAGATTAAAAGTTCGCCATAGCTGCAACTTCGCGTACTTCGTTTGTGTTCAACGACCAGACAAAGGCGTCACAGAACCCCACCTTGATCAATAAAGCTTTCATCTTATATTCGCAATATCCAGATTGCAATCTTAGTTTCTTGCTTGTTCTTCGTTTGCTCGCAGGAAACAGACCCTCGTGGTCAGGTTGATCGTGCTCCGTCGTGGTTAATAACCTCTCGGAGTTGGTTTAGCGATTGCTAAGGCGCGACGTCCTCGCACGTTCGTAGTCGGATCGTCAAAGTCGACTTCCACCAAAGCGAAATCCACCATCTCATCGAAAGACGGGACACCTTTGCCTCTATCAAGTGGTATCAGATTTCCAGGTTGCTCGGTGAGATTTTACAGTTTTTCGTAGTTTAGATCGAGTCTGTTCTTCATACCTATAGTCCACGAAAAAGCCACAAAAAAAATTAGGGTTAGTTCATCATATCCGAACCAATCTGAGCCTTTGCATAATCTTTTTAGGGTTTTGCTTTGTTGAATTTGCGGTTGCATCGTCGGTCTAGTTGCTGGTCTTAGAGTCTAGTCTTTTAGAGTTTCGAGTTCTGGTCATAAGTTGTCACGCCGCCGCCGCACCATCATCATCGCCCCTGCCATCTACCACCACCGCTCCGAATTCGTATCCATATACCACCACCAATTCGTGTCCATATACCACCACCGATCCATATCCATATACTACCACCGCTACCACCACCGCTGCCATATACCACCACCATATATCCACCACCAATCCGAGTTCCTTGCTTATTAGGTTTGTTTTCGACATCCATCTAGTTTCCGATTCGTGTTTCCTTGCCGGAGTAGGTTTCGGAAAAAAAAAAGAGTCGGGTAGCCACGCTCCGTTTAGGCCCAAAATTTTTCGGAAACGCATTTTTCGAAAAAATTTCTGGCTATCCTATTTTTAGGTGTTTCTGAGTGCTTTGAGACAGGTGCCATTATAGGAAGTTTTTTTTTGACCCGTTTCCAGTTTTTGGGTCCGGGCAGTCAAAAAAAAAAATTGGTCGAAAAAATTTCGTGGCCATCCTGACAGTTTGAGCTAAGAAGAGTTTTGAGACACTCGCCATTATAGTGATTTTTCGCAAAAAAAAAGCAGCGCACAAAAAAAAAGAGCGCAAAAAAAAAGAGCGAAAAAAAATTCAGAGTGTGCTTTTCCCTTGTTTACGTGCCGCGCCGTGATTTTGTTAGTGTTCTAGGCTCGCGTCTCTAGCACAGTCTAGCCTAGGACCAGCACAGTACCGTCGTTGAGCGTTTATTCAACTTTGCATCTCTGAATTGATTATTGCTGACCCTTTTTGCTACCATATTATAAGCCTTCCCAGCTCCACATACATCTACGTCGTGCGTTTGACTCTCCCTCGTAATCGCTCTATCCAAGCTTTGAGAGTTTTTGACTACAACGGTTGCCGATCACCGCCTGCTGCTGGGTAAGAACTGGTAAGAATTTGAGATTTGCTTGACGGATTTGTGACACCCACCACCACCACTTGTTCGTAGTCTGTAGGATCATATTCTTGTGTGTTTCTATTGCTGCTAACCATGCCAGGATCACAAGCCGACGAGATTGACTGGGAGAATTTATCGAACAAGGAGCTTCATGATAAGTTTCAGCAAATGATGACTGAACAGGTGCAAGATGTGCTGAACAATTTTGAAGAGGCCATGGAGAAGATCACTGGCTTTGAGAAGACGTTCGAAACAAAGCTCGATAACAAGTTTAATGAATTGCTCGCGCGTCTTCCACCACCACCACCCGCTGCAGCTAACGCACCTCTCCAACAACAACAACAACAACGACTACCTCCACGTCGCGAAGCAGACCTCCGCCGAGCAAGCCGTGTTCCTCTTGCGTTTGGCCAAACTGTTGGTGCTGCTGTTGATACTTCTGTGGCTCCTGCTGCTGATGCGGAGGAGGATGATTATGTGGGATATTATGAGGATGAGGTTGATCAAAATCAACACTACGTGCAGCCACCTGTACCACCACCAGCAGGTCGTCCTCAGGTATATATTCGTAATGGTAGGCCTGCACCACCACCTCAGGTACGAGATGATGTCCATATTCCTAAACTGAAATTGAATATTCCACCATTTGAGGGTAGATATGTTCCTGATATATATCTTACTTGGGAGTTAGAAACTGAACAACGATTTACATGTTTACAATATCCTGAGGAGAGACGAGTTGCTGCTGCTGTTTGTGCTTTCACTAGTTTTGCATGTGTATGGTGGTCTGAACATTGTAGATTATATCCCATTCCAACTACTTGGGCTGCTTTGAAAACTGCTATGCGTACGCGTTGGGTTCCACCATATTATCAACGTGAATTGCTTCAAAAATTGCAGCGTTTAAGACAAGGGAAAAATTCTGTAGAAGAATATTATCAGGAATTACAAACTGGCATGATTAGATGTGGTATTGTTGAGGAGAATGAAGCTATGCTTGCATGTTTTCTGGGTGGATTAAATAGAGAGATTCAGACCATTCTAGACTATAAGGAGTATACTAATATCACTCGTTTATTCCATCTTGCTTGTAAAGCTGAACGTGAAGTGCAGGATCGACAAGCATTGGCGCGAACTAACTTTTCTGCAGGCCGACCTTCATCATGGACACCGCGTGCATCTTCTACTTCAACTGCACGAGCACCTCAATCAGGTGCCTCCTACAGCCGTGATACAAGAAAACAGGAACAACCACCATTATCTGCCAAGAGCGCACCTGCCGGGCCTGCACAGAGTTCTTCTTCTTCCAGGGCATCAACAGGGCACACAAGTGATATTATTTGTCGTCGTTGTAAGGGAGGCGGTCATTATGCGAGGGAATGCAAATCTCCGCGTGTGATGATTGCTACCGCGGATGGTGGATATGAGTCCGCTAGTGACTATGATGAGGAGACATTGGCTCTTATTACACGTGAAGAACATGGTGGAGATGATTCTGATCATGAGACGCAATACATGGCTCCTGAAGACGCTGACAGGTATGAATGTTTAGTTGCTCAACGTGTTTTGAGTGTGCAGGTCACACAAGCTGAGCAAAATCAGAGGCACAATTTGTTCCATACCAAGGGAGTTGTGAAGGAACGTTCTGTGCGCGTCATAATAGACGGAGGGAGCTGCAACAACTTGGCTAGCATGGAGATGGTGGAGAAGCTTTCTCTCACCACAAGACCACATCCACATCCTTACTACATCCAATGGTTCAACAACAGCGGCAAGGTTAAGGTAACACGTACTGTTCGTGTGCATTTTAGTATCTCTACATATGCCGATTATGTTGATTGTGATGTGGTACCTATGCAAGCATGTTCCTTATTACTTGGTAGACCATGGCAATTTGATAAAAATTCTGTACACCATGGTAGAAACAATCACTATACTCTTGTTCATAAGGATAAAAATATTACTTTGCTTCCTATGACTCCTGATTCCATTTTGAAAGATGATATTAATAGAGCTAATAAAGCAAAACAGGAGACGAATAAGAGTGAAAATCAGATTGTGGCAAAAGAATTTGAGCAACAAATGAAGCCTAATAATAAACCATCTAGTGTTGCTTCTGAAATTAAATTGAAAAGTGCATGTTTATTTGCCACCAAATCTGATATTGATGAGCTAGATTTCAGCAAATCTGTTTGCTATGCTTTTGTGTGCAAAGAGGCATTATTTTCATTCGAGGACATGCCTTCCTCTTTGCCTCCTGCTGTCACTAACATTTTGCAGGAGTTTGCTGACGTCTTTCCACAAGACGTGCCACCGGGATTACCGCCTATTCGAGGGATTGAGCATCAGATTGACTTAATTCCCGGTGCTTCACTGCCAAACCGTGCACCATACTGTACCAATCCAGAGGAGACGAAGGAGATTATGCGTCAAGTACAAGAGCTTCTCGACAAAGGTTATATACGCGAATCCCTTAGTCCTTGTGCTGTTCCTATTATTCTAGTGCCGAAAAAGGATGGTACATCACGTATGTGTGTTGATTGTAGAGGCATTAATAATATTACTATTCGTTATCGTCATCCTATTCCTAGGCTAGATGATATGCTTGATGAATTGAGTGGCTCTACAATATTCTCCAAAGTTGATTTGCGTAGTGGCTACCATCAAATTCGTATGAAATTGGGAGATGAATGGAAAACAACATTTAAAACTAAGTTTGGATTATATGAGTGGTTAGTCATGCCTTTTGGGTTAACTAATGCACCTAGTACTTTCATGAGATTAATGAACGAAGTTTTACGTGCTTTCATTGGACGATTTGTGGTAGTCTACTTTGATGACATATTGATTTATAGCAAATCTTTGGAAGGACATTTGGAACATTTACGTGCTGTTTTTATTGCTCTACGTGATGCACGTTTGTTTGGTAACCTTGGGAAGTGCACCTTTTGCACCGACCGAGTATCTTTTCTTGGCTATGTTGTTACTCCACAGGGAATTGAAGTTGACAAAGCCAAGATTGAAGCTATTGAGAGTTGGCCGCAGCCCAAAACAGTCACACAAGTGAGGAGTTTTCTTGGCCTCGCTGGATTCTATAGGCGTTTTGTGAGAGATTTCAGCACCATTGCTGCACCTCTCAATGAGCTTACAAAGAAAGATGTGCCTTTTCTTTGGGGTACCGCACAGGAAGAAGCCTTCACGGTATTGAAAGATAAGTTGACACATGCTCCTTTACTCCAACTTCCTGATTTTAATAAGACTTTTGAGCTTGAATGTGATGCTAGTGGAATTGGATTAGGAGGTGTGTTATTACAAGATGGCAAACCTGTTGCATACTTTTCTGAAAAATTGAGTGGGCCTAGTCTGAATTATTCTACTTATGATAAAGAATTATATGCTCTTGTTCGGACTTTAGAAACATGGCAACATTATTTATGGCCCAAAGAATTTGTTATACATTCTGATCATGAATCATTGAAACATATTAAAAGTCAAGCTAAACTGAATCGTAGACATGCTAAATGGGTTGAATTCATTGAGACATTCCCTTATGTCATTAAACACAAGAAGGGAAAACAAAATGTTATTGCTGATGCTTTGTCTCGTCGCTATACTATGCTTTCACAACTTGACTTCAAAATATTTGGTTTGGAGACCATCAAAGATCAATATGTGCATGATGCTGATTTTAAAGATGTAATGCATAATTGTAAAGAAGGAAGAATGTAGAACAAGTTTGTTGTTAACGATGGATTTGTGTTTCGTGCTAACAAGCTATGCATTCCAGCTAGCTCCGTTCGTCTTTTGTTGTTGCAGGAGGCGCATGGAGGAGGATTAATGGGACACTTTGGCGTGAAGAAGACGGAGGACGTACTTGCTACACATTTATTTTGGCCAAAGATGAGACGGGATGTTGAGCGTTTTATTGCTCGCTGCACTACATGTCAAAAAGCTAAGTCACGCCTCAATCCTCATGGTTTATATATGCCTTTGCCTGTACCTAGTGTTCCTTGGGAGGATATATCTATGGACTTTGTTTTAGGTTTACCTCGAACAAAGAAGGGGAGGGATAGCATATTTGTTGTCGTGGATAGATTCTCGAAAATGCCACACTTTATACCATGTCATAAAAGCGATGATGCTGTTAATGTTGCTGATTTGTTCTTTCGTGAAATTATTCGCTTGCATGGTGTGCCAAATACTATTGTTTCAGATCGTGATACTAAATTTCTTAGCCACTTCTGGAGATGTTTATGGGCTAAGTTGGGGACTAAACTGCTTTTTAGTACTACTTGTCACCCCCAAACTGATGGACAAACTGAAGTAGTCAATAGAACGTTGTCTACTATGCTTAGGGCTGTTTTGAAGAATAATAAGAAAATGTGGGAGGAATGCTTGCCTCATATTGAATTTGCTTATAATCGTTCATTGCATTCTACTACTAAGATGTGCCCTTTTGAAGTTGTGTATGGTTTCCTACCTCGTGCACCTATTGATTTGTTGCCTCTTCCATCTTCGGAGAAGGTTAATTTTGATGCTAAACAACGTGCTGAATTAATTTTAAAAATGCATGAGTTAACTAAGGAAAACATTGAGCGTATGAATGCTAAATATAAACTTGCTGGAGATAAGGGTAGAAAACATGTTGTGTTTGCACCTGGAGATCTTGTTTGGTTACATTTGCGTAAGGATAGATTTCCTAATTTGCGCAAATCAAAGCTAATGCCACGTGTTGATGGTCCCTTTAAGGTGTTAGAGAAAATAAATGATAATGCATATAAACTTGAGCTGCCTACAGATTTTGGGGTTAGTCCCACTTTTAACATTGCAGATTTGAAGCCTTATTTGGGTGAGGAAGATGAACTTCCGTCGAGGACGACTTCATTTCAAGAAGGGGAGGATGATGAGGACATCAATACAATTGTTACACCCACAGCCCCTGCTGCTATACATACTGGACCAATTACTAGAGCTCGTGCACGCCAACTAAATTACCAGGTACTTTCGTTTCTTGGTAATGATTCTAATGTTCATGAGAATATGATGCTGCCTAAATTGGATACATTTGTTTTGCTTACAAATGAAGGGCCTAGCTTGGAGAAGGATGAACATTGGAGCAAGAACAAGCATGGAGATGATGGCATGCGCAAGGGGAACAAGAACGGAGTTACAAGTGATGATTTCAGGACTTTGAAGCCACCATAATGGGTGCATGAAGCCTTGGACGAAATATTCAAGATGCCACTTCATAAATTTCGTCCCGAGGCTATTTTAGGTGCTACGTCACCTTATTATTGGGCCAGGCCCATGTAATTTCGAAATACATAAGTATAGGCTATTTTTAGAGTCCGTATGTGTGGGGAAACAAGAGATAGGGTTGATTTCGGACCCCTCCACCAAGGGCCACGAAATTCCCCCCTCTTCCTCCATATATACAGCCCTTAGGGCATCGTTTAGACTTTGGGTTTTGTTTAGATTAAAAGTTCGCCATAGCTGCAACTTCGCGTACTTCGTTTGTGTTCAACGACCAGACAAAGGCGTCACAGAACCCCACCTTGATCAATAAAGCTTTCATCTTATATTCGCAATATCTAGATTGCAATCTTAGTTTCTTGCTTGTTCTTCATTTGCTCGCAGGAAACAGACCCTCGTGGTCAAGTCGATCGTGCTCCGTCGTGGTCAATAACCTCTCGGAGTTGGTTTAGCGATTGCTAAGGCGCGACGTCCTCGCACGTTCGTAGTCGGATCGTGAAAGTCGACTTCCACCAAAGAGAAATCCACCATCTCATCGAAAGACGGGACACCTTTGCCTCTATCAGATCTCGTGGTAGATCAACTCTTGTAATACTCATATCATCAAGAATAAATCAAACAGGACGTAGGGTTTTACCTCCATCAAGAGGGCACGAACCTAGGTAAGACATCATGTTCCCTGCCTCCTGTTACCATCCTCCTTAGATGCACAGTTCGGGACCCCCTACGCGAGATCCGCCGGTTTTGACATCGACAGTGGGCGAGGGAGATAAGATGCAGAATGCTACAAAATGAACCAATCCCTCTTCCCATAATACAAGAGTGGTTTGAACACTGGTGTACTGTACAAAACATTCTTATATTATGGGACGGAGGGAGTAGTTGTTAATGTAAGTACACTGATAGACCACGTTCAGTCCTTACAAGAGGACTATAGAGCTAAACCTCTTCAAAAGCATTGAGTTGTTTCTAAATTTATGTAAGAGTCCATACGGATCTTATAATGTCCACCAAATGGATGATTACGAGGCTAACATGTGCAGTGATGCTACATAATTAAACAGCTATGAAAGTAAGTATGGTCATACAGGGCAAGAGGTACTCACAAGAGCAATGCTGTGTGCAGTATAGTTGCGAGATTCTGTGGTCCCTTGAGAACGAATGTTCTTCTGCTAACAGTTTTCGTACAAGTGAGACATTAAGGAAAATGCAGAAATGTAGTTCAAATTGTGATGTGATATCATAGACAGTACCTTATGCTGCAGCCGAGACCAATGTGTAACAAGATTATTCCAGTCACCGTCGGATAAATGTAGCACCGGAGACATTACAGAAATTTCGTTCAGAGGCTTGCCATCGAAGTGCGCTTGCCTCAGGTAGGAACGATACTTCATCAACGAGTGCTTGAAAAGCGCAACCAACCCTTGGTCGTCATCACAATCCAGTTTGCTCCTCCCCTATTTAAAAGAATGAAATCTTGCGTCTTTTGTCAGCAGAAACATATGCAGGAATGACCATGAATAACACTAGTACATTACTTACGCGTAAGTTGCAGAGGAAGACTGGAAATTGTTCTGTGTCTGTGGTATAATCTTTCCATGAAGGAAAGATGCACACAAAGTTCCTGACAACAACATAAGCTTCGTCTTCTAAACTGGGAAGAAATGGAACAGGGGTCCTATTTGCTGCAACCGGGGCTCTCTCTGGTTCAAAAAGGGATTTGGCAACTGGATTTGGTGTACTCTTTGCTGGAATGGGGTTTTTGCATCATACAACTAGTGCTATGTCAACTGGCATAATCATACTATTTGCTACAGTTGGGGTCTGTTGAGTTGGGGCATCAGAAATTACCAGTGTAGTAGGGCTGGAGTCTGCTAGAGTTGCGGTATTTTGTGGGTCAGGTGATATTGCAACTACAACTAATGGGCTATTTGATTTATCAGGTGCCACTACCTTTTCCAAATACTTTGCTTGTGCTCCTCCACGATCAGCAATCGCCCTCTTCCTTTTGAATGTCTGATACACAAGAATAACATTTGAATGGATAAATATGGTATGATGACAGATGGAATATGTACTGAAAATGGATAGGCAGGGCGTATTCACATACACGATGTGTAAACTAAGCTAATGGCAGTTCAACAAAGTAGAAGCAATGCAAAGCATCAGTTGCAAGATATGTGCGAGCAATGTAACCTTGGAAAGTTAGAGCAAGTACCTTGATGGGTGAATAAGATAGGGCATCTTCCTCTGACTCCTCCACTAGGGAGCTACATTGACTAAGGTCTCCCTCTAGCTCAGAATCACTGTTAGGATCATACTCTGAGCATGAATCTGTAGGTGGAGAGCGTTTGCATTGCATTGCATCCAGACTTGATTTCAGTCCCTTAATGCCAAGTTTGACAACCATGGCATTGTTCTACTTTATTCTTTTCATGCGCGCAAGCTCATAATCATTATGATGCTGTTCAGAATCTGAGATTCATGAAAACATAAAAAGTAGTCAGATTATCTATGGAATACATTGCGGATTCAACTCGGAGAGTGTCTCCCTATAAACCCATGCATATGCAAAGTTCACCTCCCCAACCATGATGACCAGACCACACACAAAAATACAAACCCCTTATGTCTCTATAACAGGCAGGCACACATTTAAAAACTGAAGTAGGAACATTAGAATCATATGAAATTCGTATTTGAACAAATAAACTAAGCAATTATGAGTGGCGTAATGTTTAGCTTGAAGGCTGGAGTGTTGGTATTGCGACACAAAGCAAGTAGGCAGATTGTGTTCCATGTAAAATATCGAAACCTATGTAAAAGCTGGAAAAGACACTTTCTTTCTATACAATGCAGTGTTCATTACCCACACATGATGGAAGAGATCACATAGAGAAATACTATTCACTCATGTCTACTGTTCCAGTATTTAGAAACAGGGAGGTCCACCCTAAAAGAATATTGACAACAAATATGACAAGGCAAGCATAGATGTAGTGAATCAATCATTTACTTGTGAGCTTACTAGGAGAAGTATGCAGAATTGTAACTGCAATAAGAGATCGTCCAAAATCTGAATGAAGAAGTTTGTCTAGCACTTATTGTTTGCAACTAATCGACATGAATAATTGGATATTATACCGAATGAGTAAGAAAGACAAGTAAAATTGTCAACAAACCTGGCTTGAAGTAGTAATCTGGGTCATTGTCACTACGACCAACAATCCAAAATGAATAGTTTTTGTTCCGATGGCCGGAATTTTGAAAACCCTGTGAACTTTAGAGGTACTAAAGATTACCGAAATACATATGAACCATTAAGTGCAGGTAGCACTGAGCACACAACAAACCCTAATGACAGTCCTGCCTAATGAGTAATGAATCAATTAGAAAATGGGTGATGAGGAGTGGCTGCTGAGTGTTGAGGACGTATCTCAGGATAAATTGGGCTGGCTTGGTGGGTGCTGCACGCCTAAGCCCTGAACGAACTGGGAAGGTAGGCACGGCCGCGCGCCCGGGCAGCGGTGACGCTGTTGGGCGAGCGGCTCCTGGCCTCCGGTTAATCCGACGTCTCCTCCTAGAGTCATGCCGTCCGGGGACGGCAACTCGCCGACGAGGCAGGCAGCTGGGGGCGAGTAGAGACCAGAAGCACACAGCAGAACAGAGGGGAATCGGGTCCTGGGACGACCCAAAATCCCAGGGTGGGCCGGCCAACCATGGGCACCCTATAGAGATACACACCCGAGCGGCGAACATGCATTTTCGAAACTAATTTAGGAACATTTAGCTGACCAATTAAACAACTCTATTTTAATAATATCAGATTCGTATTTGAACAACTAAGCTTGTTTAGCTTGTTTGGTGGAGCAGTGTTATTATGACACGAAGCACGTATTCTGATCGTATAGTGATCATAATAGGGGGAAACTCTAAGCATATTTTTTAGCAAAAGAGGGTTTCCCCTCCGATTGCAATTAATGAAACCACCACGGAACCAACATGATCAATTAAACCCTAAGCATGATCAATTAAATTGTATTATGGCTGTGCCATGGCAAATTTGAAGCTGCAAACCGGAGAAATGATATTTAGCATCCATTTTTTGCTTCGAACTAAGAACTAAATTCTAAGAGATGAAAAGAAAGTAGAGTAACCAAGTTAAGATCTATTTTCTGGTTGAGATCAAAAAGTTGAGGAGATATGAAGTACCACCTCTTGCGGCGTCGTGTAGGCATCGGGGGTGCGATGGATGTCGGTGGTGCTGAAGCAGATCTGCGACGGTAGACGGGTGCATTGGGGGATAAGTCCCGTTGCGGTGGAAGAGAAGGTCGTGTTAGCGGCCCCGGCAAAGAGGACGACGGCGCCGATGAAGCGAGCGGACACGATGCAAGGCTATTGGTCCATCACCGTGGATGAGAAACGTCCATCTATAGCAGTGGACAACGTGGTCTTGGTAGGCGCTCCGGCATGGTGGAGGATGGTGGCGATGGATGTGGTGGAGGACGGCGGCGATGGATGGGGTGGCGGACGGAGGCTGGTGTGGGGATGGGGTGTTCTAGCGCGGACGATGTATGAATGGGAAAATGGAGGCAGAGGTACGGGGAACCATGTTTTTGGGACGCGCCTGTCTGAAATATGGGAAAGTTACGAACTTAGCCCCCATTTAAAATTTGGACGTCTCGTCGGTTGGGGATAGGACGGTAATCTCGCATCTCACCAATATTTGCCCAGACCGATTTCGGGCGAGGAGAGGGTGGTTGGCGCCCATGGTTGGCGCCCATGGTGTATGAACGGGGCTGACAGGTAGGGCGGTTGTATCACGTCTGAGTGAAGTTACAAACCTGCTACTATTGAAAATATTTGCCTACATCGATTTCGGCAGAGTCGAGTTTGTTTTGCCACCCACTGTGTATGAATGGGGAATGGAGGGAGAAACAGAGGTCTTTCGGACGAGCTTGAATCAAATGAGTTTTGCCACCCATGTTTGACGCCCACCGTGTCGGAATGGGCTCAGACGCGGTCGTGTCACGTCTAATTGAAGTTACTAACCTACCCCTATTTAGAGAAGTGGAAATCGGGCTGATGGATTGTCTGTGTAATGGGTAGACAGTAATTTCCATCTCCCAAACACTTGGCTTCGGGCAGCCAATGTGGGAGTGGACATTTTGCTGCTTCTTTCGAATTTTGGGACAATAAGCATCCACGTTTACCCTGTCAACTAAATTCGAATCCACTTTGTATTCCTATATGAATCTTTATAAATCATTCTATGTGTTTTTATATATCTTCAAAAGGACGACAAAGATGTATTCCACTGTCATATATGAATATGGTTTACAAATGCCGATAATCAAATTCAGAAACTAGAATCCAGTTTAAGGTGAATTCGAATATTTGGAACACTTCATGTCCATCTCAAATGTCACACGCAGCATAATGTGTACTCCCATTTAGATATGTCCACAAGCGATGTATCAAGATTCAAATACCGAGTCAATTAACCAAGAATGTATAGAACTAACAGACATATAGACACTTATAGAGTATATGGATCAATAATATCAACTAACATACATAAACTAGGCCGCTGTACTTTTTTTGGCTACAACAACATCCTTTTTTAGCCAGCATCTTGGCTCTATCCGATGCGTGCCACTTATGGTCCATCTATACTACTACTATTGCTGAATGCACATTCAGCCCAATTGGCATATTTGTAGGTCTGGCACAGCAATCCAAATGAAATGTATCTGAGTCTTATCAATTAATACAGACTTGGTGCTCAAATAAAATTACAAACAAAAAAACAATTATTACATGATCTCTAAAACAAATGGTTTGATTGATTACATGAACAGACAACACAAAGGTTATTCAACTACGGAAAGAACATTTCACCTATAATTTACCAAGTAGGAATTTAATTTCCTTTTTTTTCCTTCAGGACCTTAACAATCTGGTCAGTCTCAGCTTGCTTCGTTTTGAAATCCACTAAATATTTAATGGTTGTCTTGAGTACTGCTTGTGATTGTGCTGTTTGCTTCCTCAACATGTCAACTTCATCCCTAAGTGCAGAAGCAGAATCTCTTTCTACCACTAGTTTAGCCTGTAGAGCATCAGGAGTTGGCAATTCATAATGCACGATTGGGCCGGTGCCACTGCTGTGGGATAATGCAACGTCCATGGGGACCTCGCTCTTTGATCTTGGGCTAACCTATTTTGCCATTAAAGTTCTGATTGGATTCAGAAAAGTTGAAGTTAGCAAAACATCTCAACTGGGAGTTATAACAGCAAACTAGTTAAACAAACAAGTAGATATTTAAGTTAAGGAATTAAAGAGTCTCAATTGGATGTTGAAAAGTAGTTATTAACATCATTGTAACCCGTTGTTGCAGCAACAAAGCAGTTAAACAAACAAGTAGATATTTAAGTTAAGGCAAACAGGTAATTCTTAACAGTAAATATCAAACACATAGATAGGTGCAGTCTACAATATGATTAACAGGTTGTGCCATTATGTAACTAGTAGCAAACTAAATTAAGCCAAGCAACATAATTGAACAATTTTGCAATAAGTGGCTAACTAAAATTCCGAGAAGCAGGTAACTGAACTTACGCTAGTTCTTTGTACAGGCACACTGCAACTTCTTTTTGGCTTACAAGGTTGTACGAAGGAGTCCATGGCATCAATTGCATGGATACACAGTCCCAATACTTCTTTCTTTCCACACTGCATGGGTAAGTCAAATGGTTAATCTAGTAAGATGGTGCATCCTTGATATGTCATATGAGGACGTGTAGTCAGACTAGTTCTAGCCAAACACATCACACTGGCTTTTACTGTATATTTCATGCGATTACTTTTGGCATATCGAGATCTAAGCAATCTACAATAGGATGAAAAGTCTGGAATCCTTCACATTATTGGAGAACTCAGTTCATCGAAACAAGCAATTCAAAAATTCCGTGGGTAAATCAAAAGCGCCACTGGAATATTTTTCACTATCCAATCATACACGAAAAAAGTGGCAACGCCACCATAGGGGCTGGTATGGGCGCCCCCCCTCAGGTGGCTGGAAAGTGTGCACCTAGTTTGAGTCGTCTAGGTTGGCCGACGCTAGTTTTGTTCGTACCAACGCACGAGCAGGCAATGTAAAAATGAAGAAAAATGTTTCAATTTGGATGGGCCAATAACATAAGTGCAAGGCAGGCCCTATAGCAGGCTCGCGACCCAAACGAGCGCCTCCCATATCGATCGACAGCAGGAAAAATCTCAATTGTTTCGCTCTAGCCTCCAGTCTGGTTCGCTCCTAACCTAGCAGCCACTGGACAGACCGACACAGCACTTCCTCGCGCCCTCGTTGGAGGGTGATCGCCGGGCTTCAAGCGAACGGAAGGACAAGAAGATGACGATCCAACCCTGGGTGTAGCCTGCATGGGAGGCAGCGGCCGCAGCACGGGCATGGCATCGAGCTTGCGCAAACGGACAGTCGCAGCTTACAAGAGTAGCATGCGCAACGAGCAGGTACATCACATCCCTGATTATATCTAACTCAACTCTTTAATATCTGGCCAACAGTTAAACGTGACGGTGTTGTAAAACTGCTTTTATGTAGGGAATCTATGAGAAAATGAAACCAATTTCTACTTATTTTATAACTCCCCCAATCAATACTAAACTGACTGAATCTGATGTATCTAATCAAGTTTCCAGTGCAAACATACAAGCTCATGTTGTTCTTGATCCTGAAGTGTCTAATGAACAGACTACTAATGAAGGATTTGATGCAAACATTTTACGTGCTCCCGGTGATGAACATATAGTGTCTAATGAGGGATCTAATGCAAGCATTTTGCAAGCTCATTGAAGGATTTAGTGCCTAATTATGATCTACTATGTTGAGAGAGACAGAGATTTGCAGGTATTGATGATAAGCAAATTATAGTGCATTTTCATAGCTTGAGGAAACGTCGAGGCCATCTACCAGAAAGTCCCCGTATCATGACAACATCGCATAAATACTTTTCTAATTTGTTGTTTGAAACTATTGGCATACTTGTGCAGGATAGATATATTGATATGCAGTTTGTGCACTGGTTATACGTGCAATTACACTTCGATATTTTCAGCCGGAGAAAGAATCATTCAAGCAGGTACATACCATGTTTGTAGTCCTTGTACACCATGTTGCATTTTGTGTTTTTTGGTGCTTGCATCATTTAGTGTTTATAATCTAAACTACTTTGGATCATTAGCTGGTTTTCAAAGTGCATGTAGCTTCACATTTCCAGAGTGCAAGTGCCTTCGTATTTTTTAAGTTAAATGTTTGCCCCTGGTAACATGAATTCGTGGATCAGCCACTTCACACAAATCATGCACAAATGCCAGTACAAATTAAATGAAATGCAGGGACTTACACTAGCTCATTGTACAGGCTCACTACAGCTCTGCTTGCGCTTGGGATGTTCCATGTACAAGTCCATGTTACCACTTGCTTGGATGTGCAGGCCTTGTGCTCCTTGCATCCACCTCTGAATTTTTGACACGGCGGATGGTTGATCAAATAAGAGGAATCGACCTTGATGTTGTACCGGAGGACAGGTACTTACAAGGTTATACGGGTGTGCATGATGTGTACCAGATCCCGTAGCGCCGTCATGCTTCGCTAAAAAATGGATTTTCTTGTTTCAGATGATATCTCCAGAAGAAATAAGAGTTAAGGTCAGAGTTGCATAGGCGTGTAAGCTAAAAGAGCAGTGAAAGGATATCCAAACATCATCGGAACAATGCACAAGGGAGTGATGTGTGGATACCTAGTTCAGGCCGGTGTTTGGGCATGCTCGCCTAGCTAGAGTGCGGGTCACTTCAGAGCCATTGAGAGTGATGCGCTGGCGTTGGCTGGCTGCGCACAGATGCAGATCTTGAGTGGGAGCGGAGCGCTACAATGTGGTGGGCGAGACCGTTGGTGAATCCCCAATGGCCTCGGGGGTGGAGGTGCGACGAGGTGCTCGGTCAAGTAGCCCCCGTGAGCTGGGAGACGACGTCGGTGAAGCGCACCTGATGCGGTGGAACTCGGTGTCTGTGAGGCACGTCGGTAGCGGCGGCCGACGTTGTCGGTGGACCACCCGGTGCGGTGGACAAGGGCGTAGATGAGGTAGCTCTGGTGCGGTGGTGAAGCGCGACCGTCGTCTTCGTCGTCATCGTCCGGCACAGAGGTGGGGAACGGTGGGGAGAGAGACGAGACGAGGGGCGATTCGAGGGTTGGCGGCGAATTAGGGATTTGAGCAATCTGGGCGCGGAAGGGGACGGTGGAGAAGAGAGATTTTGCAGGGCTGGAATTCGGGCCGCCAGATATTTCAATCCGGAACGTGGAAGCGCGAACTTATATTTCTGTCGTCCTTTTGGGGGGGGGGTGGCTGGGTGCTACGCGTCCGTCCGACACATGCGACCACCCCGACATGACTATGCTTCGGTGCCTTAAGGCACCTGCCTTTGTGTCCATGACATGTGGGCCCAAGAGGTGGCTGGCCCACATGTCAGTGACCCAAAGGCAGTTGCCTTTAAGGCACCGAAGCAGCGTCCACCCCGACACGACCCTGGTCTGCCTGGTGCGCCTACATTTGAGAATGCAAACGAATCTTCTTTCATTTGCAAACGAATCCGTATGTATTACCATGCCCGTGTTTTCCTTGCAATAATTAGTCATTCGAAACGAGATACTCCATCCGTTCACTTTTGTAAGTTGTTTTACACAACTTAAAATGAATTGTTTTGCACATTGTCTGAAATGTCTTCAAGGTCTTATAAAAGTGAACAGAGGGACTACTATAAATTAATTAATGAGGAGTTATTTGAAAAAACATCGAAACGGTACCCATGCTAACGTGGATTAGAGTGTGTGTCACATAATTAGTTAATTGAATTAGAGTGTGTGTCACGTAGTTAGTTATTTGAATTAGAGTGTGTGTCACATAGAGATCTCCAATTCTAACGTGGATTTCGCATTTCACTGTATCCACGCTACTTTTTTAATACAAATTCATATGTATATGATGAACACCATGGTAGTGAGAAAACTTTTGGATGGATTCAAACATATGACCTACAAAATAGCACAACAAACTGAGTCAATGTCAACTTTTCGAAACTTAGTATGGCACGAATTCGAAATAATTACCCGTATGCCTGGTCCTCGGTTCAAATCTTACAATGTACACCGAATTGAAACATCGATATTAAGTCTCGTACTATGTACATTCAAATGTT
>NC_041380.1:216548427-216600304 GCF_002162155.2 Triticum dicoccoides
CGCTACATACTTCCTGTATCAGTCAATCTTCCTCTCCTAACCACCTTAGGAAGTTATCGGTATCCAACACACGTTCATTCTTTCTCTCCATGTTTCGATCTCTAAGTCTCTCAACTACACAACCCCTTTTTCCACTCTGTTCCCAAATGTATTTACCTCACACACCCGCCATTGCGCCCCATGACGATCTCTCTCTCTCCCCTGTCCGTCTCACGCTAAATACATGCATTGCCTATCTAGCCCCCCACCTCTCGTGCACACGCACGCACATTATATATCTAGGTCACTCCCTCGAGACTATCTCACTCTTTCTTCCGCACGGCGGGCCACACTCGCTCAATCTCGCTCTCTTTATCCGAGTCTCGTTTAACCTCGTTTTCTTTCACACACAAATGATATATCTCCCTGTTCGGTCCTCGATCGACACACTCTATACTCTCTCACGCAGATTGTCTATCTAGGTCGGTCCATCCAAGCCACCGCCACTCATTCGACCTCATCGTGGGCCACGCTCACTCAATCTCTCTCTCTCTCTCTCTCTATATATATATGTCTCGATTGACCTCGCTCTTTCTCGGACAAAAATGATATATCACCATGTTTGAGCCCAATTCGACCTATTCACATTGTATACTCTCTCACGCACATCGTCTATCTAGGTCACTCTCTCCAACCCGTCTCACTCTTTCGATTGCACGGGGACCCTATGTGATCGGTTGACCTTGCTTCCTCCCATGCACAAAATATATCTTACAGCCCTCACCCTTGCCAAAAAGCTCAATTGGACAATATCTCTCCAGAGCATATATATTTATTCAATGAATGTCGGACCACACTCACTTTGTCTCTCTATCTATATGTCTCTCGATTGACCTCGCTTTCTCACACCGTATCTTCCACACGTTGAAGCTACTACCTCTCCATCCCTCGCAAAGCCGGAGCTATTTACATTATGAGGGGCACTCCAACCTTGGATTAATTTGTGTAGGCATTTGTTCCGGTCGGTTTAGATAATATTTTCATAGCATTCGGCCCACAACTACTCCAAACACCGTTGCAACCCATGCAACTCCCCTAGTTGATTTCCCTCTGGCTCGATCATCGCTCTCTCGCATGTCCTTTCTCGCCTTCAACCTCGCACCATGGTATTATTGAAAAAACTATGTTGTTCTCTTTAATTATTATAAATAAGCTACGAAACTACACACCGACAGTCCACTTGGAATGGAACAAATTTCGACCCACAAATTAAAGTGCTACAAACTACACACCGAGGGGCCCACATGTCATGAAACAAATTTGGACCCATATACAAATTAAAAAATAAAGGACGAGGATCGAACATGCGACCGGGCCTTCAAGCCGCACGTCAATAGGAAACATACATAGAATAGCAATGTTTGTTGTACCCCCTTTGTTCACATAATGTTTTTATATTACCACAGCCTAATTAATGGATAACATGTAATATTATTTTTAGTACTATTCGCCTTCACTTACTGGTGGATTCCATGTGTGCTCTCTCTCTCCTCCCCTTCCGCGTTTAGACTCACAAGCAAACATGAAGAACTCGCGGGAGATGTTGCTGTTGACCATATCTGGATGCGTTCACAAGTCACGGCACCAGTTTCACATACTAGCAGCACTAGTCAATGTGTGCATGCAATGCACGTTAATTTGGAAGTATATTAAGTGCATGCGGATATTAACTACTAGGATATTATTTGCGTTTTGTCATGTGATTAGCACTATTTTTGGCATGAAATTAATTGCACGCTAAACGTGTTGAGCGCTCGACATTGAAGCAGTCTAGGTCGTTGGATGACAAGGAATACCTGTGGCTTGATGATGTTTTATTTTTAATTTGATACGGCTCTAGCACAACATTCAATCGATCAAACCATACATTTTGTTCAGTCTGACTACGACTTTCAGTTATACGATGATCGATATAAAATAAACGGAAATGATAAACATTCGGATTTTAAGCATGTCAATCCAAAAGTTTTTCATGGCAAATTTAGATTACGCGGCGGCGGCGGGGGCGTCTCGCGGTGGGAAGCGGCTCCTCTGTCGTGCTCTGTTTGTCGTCGGGCCACTGACTGTGCTCTATGCTCTGTGTTGTTGGCGTACTCCTGGACGCTAGCCTAGCTTCAAGGAACGCCAAAATGTTCCGGGATTCGGAGCGAGTCAACTGGCGGGAGGAGGCGACTGGCGTTGGTGCAAGGAAGCGGTCGACGGCGGCCATCCATGCCGCTGAGGGGGGCACTGGCACCCGCGCAGGACAGGCGCTCTCAACAGCGCGGCGGAGACATTCGTGTGCACGGGCACCGTCACGGGCATGCATGTCAGTGCACATGCAGGGGCATGCGCTGGCAGGTGCACGGGCACCGGCACGGGCGTGCGCGTCAGTGCACGCGCAGGCGCATGCGCTGGCAGGTGCACGGGGATGGGCGCTAGCACAGTCAGGGTGACGGGAGCCAGAACAGGAGCGGGGACAGGCGCGGCGTCTTCCCGCAAGGCCAGTTCAAGCTCATCCCAAAGCGCCTTAGGTTCTTGAGACTCCGGCTGGGTGTATTCCTCAGGAAACTAGAACACGAAGGGCAGACCATTGTGATGCGGCATGGCGTACGTTTAGGTCAGGCTAGTTGGAGGTAGACGACAGGAGAATCGGAGAGGAAGAGAGAGGATTGTAGCGATACCGAGTAGTGCGGGGTTGATTTTAAACTTCGGCGCCGGCGACATTAAAAGTGGGAGCAGTTGGGACGACGGTGGGCGGCGGAGCCTGGTCAAAGGGCTCGCCTCCCGGTGAGCCTGCACAGCGGTCTGCTTGCACGCCTCCCTGACAGCCGGCGCAGCGGTCTGATCGCACGCCTCCCGTCGACTCACACGCTTGCCCGGACGGCACCTGCCGATGAGAAGTGGGGACTCGTGGTGGCACGTAAACGCCCACGGTTTCAATAGTGAAAGCGTTCGCCTTAACGTCACAGGTCTTTGTTCCAAAATACCTTGGCTCTTCATTTGTGCAACTTGTCATAAGCAGCTTGTCTAAAATTGAAGAAAAAACTTACGAAGTAATATTTGTGCCGTATCACGTGACCATGCTTAGTTTCAAGACTTTATGCTCACTTTTGGATTTTCTGAAATTTAAGATCTAGGATTCGAAACAAATATCATAACCTGCATCATGCAATAAATTTTCAAGTCGTACATCTGTCCTGTTGTATTTCTTAAGAAAGGATTTGGTGAAACATTTTGCTTAGTTAGACTTCAGACAAGTTATATATGCAGAGTAAAAGGATAATCCCTCCGTACCAGTGCATTGCCTGATATATTAACTCAAGTACTAGGCACGAACAAACGGTCTCAATTCTGTGCTCATCCTGGTGTAGTAGTAGTAGTAGTAGTACTAGGCAATGCAGTTGATGGGTGACCTTGACGAGCGGCGACCGAGGGAATTGAACCATGCTTGGTGTCAGGACCCCGACTCGATGTCACATCGATCTAGCCGGTAACACCTCATATCACTTTGCGGCCTCACGCACGGTATCCCCACGGGTGTCGCCTTACCTTTGCCCGGGACCGTTTGCGCCTTTTGGCTCACGTATATGATAGTGTCGCTAGCATCCATATGATAAAGAGCCCGGGCTGACATGACTAGTCGTAAACCCAAAGTGGCACAGACTTACAGGGACAGGCATCCATGACCCAGCTTCGAACGTGTCGGTCATCAGCAAGTGGGTCCGGGCTGTAGCACTGGGCTAGCAGGACTCCGGTAAACAAAGCGTGACATTTCCCCGAAGGGACAGACACAGGAACGAAGAAGGACACATGCCGGCCAGCCTAAGTGTTCCAGAGCAGTAGCAAGCTACCATGGCTCAGCGGTAACACTAGGAGACATTTCCCGGTAAGAGAGGCTACTAAAGATAAACAACTAGATAGTCAGATCCCACACATACCAAGCATTTCAATCATACACACAATATGCTCGATATGTGAAAATACAACGAAGCATCACAACATGACTCTACGACACAAGTACTTTATTTAAGGCTCAGGAAGCCATACATAACATACACGAAGGTACGGGTCTCATGACCCAACATACAAGTCATACAGTCATACAAACCAGCAGCGGAAGTAACTTGTCTGAGTACAGACAACTAGTAAAATAAAAGAGTCTTGGGAAGCCTAGCTATACTACAAGGTCCTTCACAAGCTCAGGGTCACCACCTGGGTCTTTAGCCTACTCGTTGATGTCAACGTCTACATAGAACCCATCAGAAGGGGTTGCAGCGTCTTCTGTAAAAATGTAGATTATAGCAACATGAGTACAAAGGTACTCAGCAAGACTTACATCAGATCCTACATACATGCTTAGTATCAAGAAGGGTTGGTGGAGTTATTGCAGCAAGCCAGCTTTGACTCTTGGCTAGGCTATCCTACGATACTCCAACTTGAAATGGTTTTGCGCACACGAGTCCACTACTCACCAATTCAATACACTACCGAGGATCCGCCTCCGTCTTCCTACGGAAGAGCCATCCTCGGCACTCACTCTTATCTTGAGGCTTTTAGTAGTTTCCATTTACTTGTCTATGAACTGTATAGGCAACCAAGTAGTCCTTTACCGCGGACGCGGCTATTCGAATAGATCATGTTAACCCTGCAGGGGTGTACTCCTTCATACATGCTCCCACCACTTACCGTCGTTTACACGACATGTACTCGGCAACCTTCAAGCGGAAGCCCAACGTGGGTGTCGGCCACGACCTACCTAATCACCTAAGCCTCTAGTCCAGGTTTATCGCCTATCCAGGTTCCATCCGCAGGGAGTCCGGCCGAGGTTTCCCATACGGCCCCGAACGATGTGAACAGGGTTCCCGAGATACCTAACGGGTATTCGGTACACCGTGCCACGTACCTACCGCATCACAGCCCACCCCTACGGTCAGCGCTGTCCACGGCCTCCAGTAGGCTACAAACACCAGAAACTACTTGCAACTCCTGGACGGAGAACTAGGGTGAATAAGAAGCCGAGAGGGTCCATTGGTTTCGGGCCCAATGCATGGTAGTAGCTGATTCTTAAATCACACATACAGATCTCAGTGCTTAAGGTCGGCTTCAATGAAACAACCCACCATGTACTCCTACATGGCTTCTCATCGATACCTTTACCAAATCGTGTTCACCACACCACTCTCATTACCGACATAAACATTTCACTCTAGCCCATCACCCAGATGAACCAGACCTGACACGACTCTAAGCATAGCAGGCATAGCAAGGTAGGAACAACACATACATATGGCTCAAACAACTCCTACACATGCTAGTGGGTTTCATCTAGTTACTGTGGCAATGACAGGTCATGCAGAGGAAATGGGTTCAACTACCGTAGCACACAGCAGTTTGAAACGCGTTGTCTTAATGCAGTAAAAGAGAGCAGGAGCGAGAACATGGGATTGTATCGATATGATCAAATGGTTGGTTGCTTGCCTGATGGTTCGATGCACTGATACGGTTCTTCGTTAGGGTAATCACGGTACTCCTCGGAGGCAGAACCTGTCGCAAAGGACACCGATACACAACCATCACCAAACAATGTGCAACAAAATGATGCATGCATGAAACATGGCAATATGAGTGTGTTGGGCTAATGCAACTAAAACCAGAAGGGTTTGAACAAATTTGAATCAAAGATTCAAATTTCAAACTCAAACATGGCCTTTTAAAGTGCTTTTCCTTGTTCTTCTTAAAACATCAATTTAACTTGTTTGATCATGCATGAAAATAGTACAGATGGATAGATTGGATTTTTCTGATCATTTTTCATATATAATTTGTCCAATTTGGAGTTACAGAATAAAAGTTATGAATTTTTGAAGTTTAAATAATATTCTGGAATTTCCTGATTTAATTTAAATCCAGAAATATAATTATTGCGCCAGCATGACGTCAGCATGACGTCAGTGGTCAACTGCGGCTGGCTGAGGTCAAACCTGACGTGTGGGGCCCACACGTCAGTGACAGGGGGGTTAAACAGGGTTAAATTAATCCTAATTACTAATTAGTGGCGCTGGGGCCCACTAGTCAGTGTCAGGGGGTTAACTAACAGTGGTTAGCGCTAATCCTAATTAGCTATAGGGCTGGGCCCACCTGTCAGGGACTCAGGGGGGGTTCCTGCCGTGGTCAAAGTGGGCCAAACCCACCGGCGACGTGACGCCGGCGAGGCCCGAGACGGCGGCGCGATGCGGGATCGCGCTACAGGGCACGGGCGAGGCCGTTCTTGGGCTCGTTGGAGAGCTCTTGCTCCCGCGCGTCGAACGGTGGCCGTGGCTGGGCCTGGGGTGGCCGGAGTCGACGGCGGCGAGCTCGGCTGCGGCCGCCGGAGTTCGGGTGCGGTCGGAGTCGGCGTTGCAGGGGGTTTGGGGAGGCGTTGGTGCGTGCTGCGTGCTCCTAGTGAGGCATGGAGCACGATAGTGTGCTCGGTTGGGCGCTACGGTGACCGTGGCCACGACGGCGACATCGCCGGCGGCGTGGAGCTCTCGGCCAAGGTGGGGCTAAGGCCTAGAGGTCGAAAGAGACCAGGGGAGAAGGGGGAAACGACTCGGGGGCTCACCGCGGTTGCAGTGGGCGTCGAAGCGGGCTCGGAGACGCGCTGGAGACGGCGAATTCGACGGCGATGATGGTCGGAGCCCGAAGAGGGGAACGGCGACGTGGCGGCGATGCAGGGCTTCCGGAGGCCTGTGGAGCGGTGGGGAGGAAGAGGGGGTTGTGGCGGAGCTTCTGAGCTAGTCGGGGGAGCGAGGGGTGGCCGGAGACGGCTGCTATGGCGAACGGCGGCGACGGTGGTGTTCGGCTGTGTGAGAGAGAGAGCGAGGGAGAGGAGGGAAGAGCCGAGGGCGAGTGAGAGAGAGCAGGGGGGAGGCGTGGCGTCGTCCAGGGGCATCGAGGCGAGGAGGGGAGGGCAGGCAGGCAGGGAGAGAGGTGGCGTGGCGCGGTGGCGCGCGCGCGCGCCGGCCACACTCCCCTCCCTCTGTCGGGACGAAGACGACAGAGGAGGGAGGCGGGCTGGGCCGCCTGCTGGCTGGGCCGGCCAGCTGGCTGGGCTGCACAGGGAGGAGCCCAGGTAAGTTTCTCCCTTTATTTATTTTTCTGTTTTCTAATTTCTGACATTTGTTTTAATTTAAATAATATATTAAATCATTTATTTAACTTATGCCAAATTTTTCAGGGGCTAGATATATTATTCCAGAGCTCCTTTATAATTGGCATAATATTTGGACATATATTAATATATATAGAAATATATTTCCAAAGCAAATATTTATGCATTAATTCCAAATGCCCAAAATAAATGTCCATGAGCCACTAAAAATATTGGTTTGATTTTTATCTCTGTCCAATATTTTCAGAGATCAACATGAGCATTTTCTTGGACCCTTTTGGAGAAATTTTTATTTGGGTCATTTTCAAAATGATTCTGAGGGTTTCACAGATCCCCATTTCAAGTTTCTGATGAAAGAGTAAACATGATGCAACACTCTAATGCATGACTAGCTAGGGTGTGACAACTCACCCCCACTCAAAAGAATCTCGTCCCGAGATTTGGGTTCCTCCGGGAAGAAGGCGGGGTACTCAAGTCAAAGACGATCCTCCCTTCCCAGGTTGCTTCATCCTCAGAATGGTGCGACCATTGTACTTTGAGGAACTTGATGTTCTGACGTCGGGTGATACGTTCGGCCTGATCGAGGATACGAACGGGGTACTCTCGATATGTAAGATTATCTTGGAGATCAAGCGTTTCGTGGTCCACTTCACGGATAGGATCCGAGAAGCAACGCCTGAGTTGAGAAATGTGGAAGACATCGTGGACTCTGGAGAGATGCGGAGGTAGTTCCAACTGGTAGGCAACTTCCCCTCGTTTGGCAAGAATGCGAAAAGGTCCAATGTAACGAGGAGCCAATTTGCCTTTGATACCGAAACGATGGGTTCCCTTCAGAGGGGTGACCCGAAGATAAGCCTTCTCGTCAACCTCGAAAGTCATAGCCTTATGTTTTCGGTCATAATGACTCTTTTGACGAGATTGGGCTGTTTTTCAACTTTTCACGAACGATGCGAACTTGTTCTTCTGCTTCCTGAATCATGTCCGGGCCAAAGAATTGTCTTTCCCCGGTCTCTGACCAGTTAAGGGGTGTTCGACACCGTCGTCCATAGAGAACTTCAAAAGGGGCTTTACCCAAGCTAGATTGATAGCGGTTGTTGTAAGCGAATTCGGCAAATGGAAGGCACTTTTCCCAGTCCATTCCGAATGAGATAACAGAGGCTCGAAGCATGTCTTCTAGAATCTGGTTGACGCGTTCCACTTGACCACTCGACTGAGGGTGGAAGGCGGTGCTAAAGGAGAGACGGGTTCCCATAGCATTTTGGAAACTTTCCCAAAATCGAGAGGTGAAAAGACTTCCTCGATCCGAGTTAATTTCCAAAGGAACACTATGGAGAGACACTATTCGGGAGATGTATAAGTCTGCCAGCTGACTAGCGGTTATACACTCTCGAACAGGTAGGAAATGGGCTACTTTGGAAAGACGATCGACCACGACGAAAATAGCATTATTCCCTCTCTTGGTCCTGGGAAAACCGGTAATGAAATCCATACCAATTTTATCCCATTTCCATTCAGGAATAGCTAAGGGTTGAAGGGTGCCAGCAGGCCGTTGGTGCTCTGCTTTTACACGACGACAGACGTTGCAATTTGCAATATACTGAGCAATTTCTCTCTTCATCCTAGTCCACCAGAACCTCTGGCGTAGGTCCTGATACATCTTAGTGCTACCGGGATGAATGGTGAGAGGAGATTCATGAGCTTCCTTAAGGATCAAACGCCTCAGGTTTCGCACTTTGGGAACCACTAGTCGATTCCCGAAGTATACGACCCCTTGATCATTAATGGAGAAGCAATTCGCAATTCCTTTCCGAATGTTTCTCTTGATGCGGGAGATTCCCGGATCTACCTTCTGTGCCTTGATAATCTGATCCGTAAGGGTAGGTTTTGCCACCAAGGTGGAAAGAAAACCTTGAGGAACAATGTGAAGGTTAAGCTTCCGAAATTCCTCATGGAGAAGCGGTTGACTTTGTTGTAACATCAGGTTGTTACAATAAGATTTACGACTTAGCGCATCAGCCATGACGTTGGCTTTCCCTGGGGTGTAGGTTATCCCTAAATCAAAGTCTGTGATCAACTCAACCCAATGTCTTTGCCTGAGGTTCAGATCCGGTTGGGTGAAAATGTACTTCAGACTTTGGTGATCAGTGAATATTTCGCAACGATTACCGAGGAGGTAATGTCGCCAAGTCTTAAGTGCATAGACTACGGCTGCAAGCTCTAGATCATGAGTAGGATAGTTCTCCTCATGTGGGTGCAATTGCCGTGAAGCATAAGCAATTACGTGTCGATCTTGCATGAGAATGCAACCTAGTCCTTGTCGCGAGGCGTCGCAGTAGATAACAAAGTCCTTGGAGAAGTCTGGCGGTACCAGTACGGGAGCAGAGGTCAGGCGTCTTTTCAGTTCCTGAAAGCTGTGCTCACATTGTGGAGTCCATTCGAACTTCTTATCTTTTTTGAGGAGTTCGGTTAGAGGTTTAGCAACCTTGGAGAAGTTCTCAACAAAGCGACGACAATAGCTCGCTAAGCCTAGAAAACTCCGAACTTGCTTGACCGATTCAGGTGGAGTCCAGTTAAGGACGGCTTGAACTCGCTCAGGGTTGACAGCAATACCTTTACCAGATATTACATGACCCAGATAGGTCACTTCTGGCAACCAGAATTCACATTTAGAAAATTTAGCATAAAGGCGATGCTCTCGAAGTTTCTGCAACACTAGCCTTAGATGTTCGGCATGTTCTTCCTCGTTCTTGGAGTAGATGAGTATATCATCGAGGTAAACTACAACGAATCTATCCAAATACTCCATGAAGATTGAGTTCACTAACCGAGAAAAGGTGGCTGGAGCGTTGGTTAAACCGAAGGACATGACGGTGTACTCGTATTGGCCATAACGAGTAACAAAGGCCGTTTTAGGAATGTCCCCGTTTCTGATTTTGATTTGATGGTAGCCCAACCTCAAATCCATCTTGGAGAAGACTGAGGATCCAGCGAGCTGATCATACAGGTCGTTGATCCTGGGAAGTGGATATTTGTTCTTGATTGTGACCAAATTGACAGGTCGGTAATCTACAACCATCCGGTCCGTACCATCCTTCTTCTTGACGAATAGGACGGGGCAAGCCCACGGAGAAGAGCTAGGTCGGATGAAACCCTTTTTCAAGGACTCATCGAGTTGTTTCTTAAGCTCGGCTAGTTCTAGGGGTGCCATCTTATAAGGTCTTCTAGCAATCGGAACGGTTCCTGGAATGAGGTCTATTACGAACTCAACATCCCTGTCAGGTGGAACACCTGGCAATTCCTCTGGGAAAACATCCGGAAAGTCACGGACTACCGGAACGTCCTCAAGGTCTGGCAAAGGGCTGGCGTTAAGAGAATATAATTGTCGCTTGGCTAATCGGGTCAAGACATTGACTACCTTGCCCGAAGGGTGAGTGAGTTGAACAGTCCTAGAGAAGCAATCAATTTTGGCATGATGAGCTGACATCCAGTCCATACCCAAAATGATATTAATATCTGAAAATTTAAGGGCTATCAAAGAGGCAAGGAAAACAAGTCTGTCGACTTGGATTTCATTTCCATGGCTTACTCTAGAAGTTTGCCATTTGGATCCCGGAGTTTGAATTACCATAGAGGTTGGCATATCACCGAATGCGACGTTATGCAAACGAGCATAATTTTCAGATATAAAAGAATGAGAGGCTCCTGTATCGAAAAGAACAGATGCCGGGTGGCAATTGACAAGAAGCGTACCGAGAACGACGTTGGGATCCTCTTGAGCTTCTTCGGCAGAGATACAGTTGACATGGCCACGTGAGGCGGTGACCGGCTTGGCGTGGAATATTTTTCCTGTCGGCTTGCCACGGCCAACAGCTTTAGCAGATTGATTGGGGTTGGTCTGGGGACACTCACGCATATAGTGGCCAGATTCCCCACACTTGAAACAAGTCACGGAACTGGTACATGGAGGAGCATTGTTGGTTGGACCCCCATAGGGCTTGGCCGGTGCAGACTGCTGAACGGGGCGAGGCGCCTGGAAGGATGTCCTCGGTGTGAACCTGGGTGGCAGGGCGGTGTTGGGTACCCACACGCGGCGCTTCTGAGGACCAGCACCGGATGAGGAACCCATATCACGGCCATGCTTGCGTGTTGCGTCATAGTCAGTCTGACCAGTTTCAGCACTGATGGCTTTGTTGACAAGTTTCTGGAAGGATGTGCACTCATGCAGACGGAGGTCACGGCGAAGCTCAGGACTAAGGCCCTTACGGAACCTTGCTTGCTTCTTGGCGTCAGTAGAAACTTCCTCGGTTGCATATCGTGCGAGATTACCAAACTCCCTGCTGTAAACATCCACAGAAAGTCGGCCTTGGGTGAAACTGCAAAATTCTTCACGTTTGCGGTCCATGAGACCCTCCGGAATATGATGCTCACGGAAAGCCTTGCTGAACTCTGCCCAAGTAGTGACATGGCCCACTGGGCGCATAGCTCCATAATTTTCCCACCATAGACTGGCGGGGCCTTCAAGATGATATGCAGCAAAGGTGACCTTGTCAGCCTCCGCTACCAGCGCGGAACGCAGTTTGTGAGAGATACTGCGAAGCCAGTCATCAGCGTCGAGAGGCTCGACGGAGTGGTGGAACGTGGGTGGATGTAATTTGATAAAATCACTGAGTGACACCACGTTAGTCCTCTGATGGTGTGCCGTGTTCTGTTCAATACGCTCCAACAAACGGTTGGTCTCCCGCTTGTTTCTCTCAGCTTCCATCATAACCTCGGCTAGTGAAGGAGGATGAGGCAGATTTTCATTCCTGCCTTCACTGCCTTCGGCCTGCTCTTGAGAAGCAGGGTTAGCGCGCGTGTTGACCATCCTAGGTAACAAGACAATGATTTAGTCAGAATGATAAAATTCCGACATAGGATACAGAATGTAAGGAATAACTCGAAATGCAAGATGATCATCCGTATGACATGGTAAAAACAGAAACTGCTTCTTTTATTCCATCGTCATACACACCATACAGGGTTTAGTACAAGACCAAACAAAGTACTATTACGGTGAGAAAAGGATTACATCTCATCGGAGGCATTCCAAGCTCCTATACATTATTTTTCTACACCTCCGGAAAGAGTACAAACTAGGTCATATCCCACGAGTCACGCGGGACGATAGACGACACAGCTAGTGCGAACTAGTGATACTACCACTAACTCAGACCGATCCGTAGTAGTCCTCATAAAAGTCACCTCCATAGCCTGGAAGCTCAACATGATCATCCGGAAACAGACGATCTCGCGGAGCTTGTGGACCATAGGGGCTAGGATGAGGCCTTGGACCAACAGACGGTGGCCTGCGGGGACCGCGAGGTGGGGTGATGCCTCCTACATCACGCCAAACCATCACGTCTGGCAGAGCAGACCTCACAGGATAGAGATCGCGCATATCTAAGAATCCAGCTTGCACCGCCGGTGCGAACCGAGTCAAAGTGGCCCAGTGGTCAGCACGGGTATTGAAGAGCTCTAACCTCAAGGCCCGATTTTCACGGTCCTTATCCTCGAGCATCTCAGCAGTGGTGCGAGTCCGTGAATCCTCCTGAGTGGGGTCAGCATAAATAGCCTGGAGATACCCTTGTGCTCCCGGAAGTGATCCTGGCATATACCGGAAATCAGAGTCCCGAAATATACCAGATCTGACTCGCATAATGGTCATCATAGAGTAGGCGGCGTCCTGCACAGCCATCTCAATAGTAACCCCGAGTCCATAAGAGCAGTGAAGAGGCTCGGTGGATCCAGGATAAGATGGAAATATCCTGACAGTGCAGAGATACTGGCTTTGATTAAAGTCTCGGAATTGCTCTTCGACCGTGTACTCGGGATACCAGCGGTATCCAGCCTCAGTCATTACCCTGACCAACTTGGCAGTATGGCCGGGTACATCTAGGCATCGAGTCAGGCGAACCACTTGATTGAGGTCGCGAGTGGCCATCTGAAAGCACAATCATAATGCAAAGGCATTAGAATTTCTAGCAAAATTTCGGCAGCATAACAACTGTAAATGCTCAAGAAGGATTTGAGACATTTGACAAAGGATTTCGTACACCCTCAACATCATCATATCAAAGTTCTGAATCCATTCTAACAACATAATGTGGTAGTAGAACTGAACTAGGCTTGTATCCATCAAACTTATAAGGTACTACTGATTAGTAACACGTGATCCTGTTAGAGAGAATAGGTCCTAATTCCTTAACCCCCGGTAGAAGAATGGACTGACTCAGATCAGAATGTCATAAGATAAAGGAGTAAAAAGAGCCTTACGTTCCAACCCACAAACAATTCCCCTACATATAACTAAAGAATTTCTAGACTCAACATCGACCAGTTTGGCTTGGAGAACCTACAGGCAGTCCGGCTCTGATGCCAACACTGTCAGGACCCCGACTCGATGTCACATCGATCTAGCCGGTAACACCTCATATCACTTTGCGGCCTCACGCACGGTATCCCCACGGGTGTCGCCTTACCTTTGCCCGGGACCGTTTGCGCCTTTTGGCTCACGTATATGATAGTGTCGCTAGCATCCATATGATAAAGAGCCCGGGCTGACATGACTAGTCGTAAACCCAAAGTGGCACAGACTTACAGGGACAGGCATCCATGACCCAGCTTCGAACGTGTCGGTCATCAGCAAGTGGGTCCGGGCTGTAGCACTGGGCTAGCAGGACTCCGGTAAACAAAGCGTGACATTTCCCCGAAGGGACAGACACAAGAACGAAGAAGGACACATGCCGGCCAGCCTAAGTGTTCCAGAGCAGTAGCAAGCTACCATGGCTCAGCGGTAACACTAGGAGACATTTCCCGGTAAGAGAGGCTACTAAAGATAAACAACTAGATAGTCAGATCCCACACATACCAAGCATTTCAATCATACACACAATATGCTCGATATGTGCAAATACAACGAAGCATCACAACATGACTCTACGACACAAGTACTTTATTTAAGGCTCAGGAAGCCATACATAACATACACGAAGGTACGGGTCTCATGACCCAACATACAAGTCATACAGTCATACAAACCAGCAGCGGAAGTAACTTGTCTGAGTACAGACAACTAGTAAAATAAAAGAGGCTTGGGAAGCCTAGCTATACTACAAGGTCCTTCACAAGCTCAGGGTCACCACCTGGGTCTTTAGCCTACTCGTTGATGTCAACGTCTACATAGAACCCATCAGAAGGGGTTGCAGCGTCTTCTGTAAAAATGTAGATTATAGCAACATGAGTACAAAGGTACTCAGCAAGACTTACATCAGATCCTACATACATGCTTAGTATCAAGAAGGGTTGGTGGAGTTATTGCAGCAAGCCAGCTTTGACTCTTGGCTAGGCTATCCTACGATACTCCAACTTGAAATGGTTTTGCGCACACGAGTCCACTACTCACCACTTCAATACACTACCGAGGATCCGCCTCCGTCTTCCTACGAAAGAGCCATCCTCGGCACTCACTCTTATCTTGAGGCTTTTAGTAGTTTCCATTTACTTGTCTATGAACTGTATAGGCAACCAAGTAGTCCTTTACCGCGGACGCGGCTATTCGAATAGATCATGTTAACCCTGCAGGGGTGTACTCCTTCATACACGCTCCCACCACTTACCGTCGTTTACATGACATGTACTCGGCAACCTTCAAGCGGAAGCCCAACGTGGGTGTCGGCCACGACCTACCTAATCACCTAAGCCTCTAGTCCAGGTTTATCGCCTATCCAGGTTCCATCCGCAGGGAGTCCGGCCGAGGTTTCCCATACGGCCCCGAACGATGTGAACAGGGTTCCCGAGATACCTAACGGGTATTCAGTACACCGTGCCACGTACCTACCGCATCACAGCCCACCCCTACGGTCAGCGCTGTCCACGGCCTCCAGTAGGCTACAAACACCAGAAACTACTTGCAACTCCTGGACGGAGAACTAGGGTGAATAAGAAGCCGAGAGGGTCCATTGGTTTCGGGCCCAATGCATGGTAGTAGCTGATTCTTAAATCACACATACAGATCTCAGTGCTTAAGGTCGGCTTCAATGAAACAACCCACCATGTACTCCTACATGGCCTCTCATCGATACCTTTACCAAATCGTGTTCACCACACCACTCTCATTACCGACATAATCATTTCACTCTAGCCCATCACCCGGATGAACCAGACCTGACCCGACTCTAAGCATAGCAGGCATAGCAAGGTAGGAACAACACATACATATGGCTCAATCAACTCCTACACATGCTAGTGGGTTTCATCTAGTTACTGTGGCAATGACAGGTCATGCAGAGGAAATGGGTTCAACTACCGTAGCACACAGCAGTTTGAAACGCGTTGTCTTAATGCAGTAAAAGAGAGCAGGAGCGAGAACATGGGATTGTATCGATATGATCAAATGGTTGGTTGCTTGCCTGATGGTTCGATGCACTGATACGGTTCTTCGTTAGGGTAATCACGGTACTCCTCGGAGGCAGAGCCTGTCGCAAAGGACACCGATACACAACCATCACCAAACAATGTGCAACAATATGATGCATGCATGAAACATGGCAATATGAGTGTGTTGGGCTAATGCAACTAAAACCAGAAGGGTTTGAACAAATTTGAATCAAGGATTCAAATTTCAAATTCAAATATGGCCTTTTAAAGTGCTTTTCCTTGTTCTGCTTGAAACATCAATTTAACTTGTTTGATCATGCATGAAAATAGTACAGATGGATAGATTGGATTTTTCTGATCATTTTTCATATATAATTTGTCCAATTTGGAGTTACAGAATAAAAGTTATGAATTTTTGAAGTTTAAATAATATTCTGGAATTTCCTGATTTAATTTAAATCCAGAAATATAATTATTGCGCCAGCATGACGTCAGCATGACGTCAGTGGTCAACTGCGGCTGGCTGAGGTCAAACCTGACGTGTGGGGCCCACACGTCAGTGACAGGGGGGGTTAAACAGGGTTAAATTAATCCTAATTACTAATTAGTGGCGCTGGGGCCCACTGGTCAGTGTCAGGGGGTTAACTAACAGTGGTTAGCGCTAATGATGTCCACCTGGCCGACGGGGCCCACGCGTCAGTGACCCTGGGGGGGTCAAACCCCAGGTCGGACAAGTCAAACCCCACCGGCGACATGACGCCGGCGAGGTCCGAGACGGCGGCGTGATGCGGGATCGCGCTACAGGGCACGGGCGAGGCTGTGCTTGGGCTCATTGGAGAGCCCTTGCTCTCGCGCGTCGAACGGTGGTGGTGGCCGGGCCTGAGGTGGCCGGAGTCGACGGCGGCGAGCTCGGCTGCGGCCGCCGGAGTTCGGTCGTGCACGGGAACGGGGTTGGAGCTCGAAGGCGAGCGAAGCGAGGCGCTAGGGATGCTCTATGGAGCCTTACGAACTCGTTGGACTCGCCGGGGTGACCAAATGGTCACCGGAGCTGCGTCGACGGCGAGCTCGGCGACGGCGGAGGTTCGGCCATGGTGGGGAGGAGGCTACGGTGAGGGAACGAGGGGGAGAAGAGGGGGAAACGGTGGCGTAGCTCACCTCGGTTGCAGTGGGCGTCGAAGCGGGCTCGGGGACGCGCTGGAGACGGCGAATTCGACGGCGATGATGGTCGTAGCCCGAAGAGGGGAACGGCGACGTGGCGGCCATGCAGGGCTTCCGGAGGCCCGTGGAGCGGTGGGGAGGAAGAGGGGGTTGTGGCGGAGCTTCTGAGCTAGTCGGGGGAGCGAGGGGTGGCCGGAGACGGCTGCTAAGGCGAACGGCGGCGACGGTGGTGTTCGGCCGTGAGAGAGAGAGCGAGGGAGAGGAGGGAAGAGCCGAGGGCGAGTGAGAGAGAGCAGGGGGGGAGGCGTGGCGTCGTCCAGGGCATCGAGGCGAGGAGGGGAGGGCAGGCAGGCAGGGAGAGAGGTGGCGTGGCACGGTGGCGCGCGCGCGCGCCGGCCACACTCCCCTCCCTCTGTCGGGACGAAGACGACAGAGGAGGGAGACGGGCTGGGCCGCCTGCTGGCTGGGCCGGCCAGCTGGATGGGCTGCACAGTGGAGGAGCCCAGGTAAGCTTCTCCCTTTTATTTTTTTCTGTTTTCTAATTTCTGACATTTGTTTTGATTTAAATAATATATTAAATCATTTATTTAACTTATGCCAAATTTTTCAGGGGCTAGATATATTATTCCAGAGCTCCTTTATAATTGGCATAATATTTGGACATATATTAATATATATAGAAATATATTTCCAAAGCAAATATTTATGCATTAATTCCAAATGCCCAAAATAAATGTCCATGAGCCACTAAAAATATTGGTTTGATTTTTATCTCTGTCCAATATTTTCAGAGATCAACATGAGCATTTTCTTGGACCCTTTTGGAGAAATTTTTATTTGGGTCATTTTCAAAATGATTCTGAGGGTTTCACAGATCCCCATTTCAAGTTTCTGATGAAAGAGTAAACATGATGCAACACTCTAATGCATGACTAGCTAGGGTGTGACACTTGGCATGGTAGGTAACGTTGTCTAGTTACTAAAGCATCCCTCCGTTGTGCATCGGTAGTCATTATGGACCGGGGACATGAGGGGAATTTCCTAGGGCTGGAATTCTGGCCGCCAGATATTTCGACTTGAAATGCTGAGGCTCGACTAGTTGGGGTTGCCTAATGTGCGTGCCACATAGGCCACCGAAGGACACAAGCCCGATTTTTTTAGGATCAACACGAGCCAAGGTCTGGCTGGTACACCGTTGGGTCCTACCATTCGAGAATACGAAAGGAACCTTTTAAATTGCCGAACGAATCTATGTGTATTACAATACCCATATTTTTCTTGCAAATACTAATCTCAATGTCGTAATTGATTTATGACGAGTTGTTGAATTAGAGTGAGTTTGTGATATAGTGATCTCAACGTGGATTTCACATTTCATGGTATCCCTAATAAGTTTTCCAATGCAAATTCAAATTTAAAAGATGAACAATATGGAGGTGAGAAAACTTTGTATGTATCAAGCATATGACCACACACACACACAGATACTCAGACGCACGAACACAACAACAATCCAATAAGTATAGTGCATCTATTTTTCCAAACCATGCATGTATGACACGAATTCAAAAATACTCCTTCTATTCCTAAATATTAGTCTTTTAGAGAGTTCAACAAGTGACTACATACGGAGCAAAATGAGTGAATCTAGACTCTAAAATATGTCTATATACATCCATATGTGCCGGTCCATTTGAAGCCTCTAAAAAGACTAATATTTAGGAACGAAGGGAGTAAAATGTAAGACATCCATGGTCCTCAGTTCTATATTTAAAATGAACATGAAACTGAAACATGAATATTAAGTCTAGTACTACAGTACATGCAAATGTTGTGTTTAGGCAGAGGTATGATTGTCGGGGGTCAACCCCTCGACCTTAGATTAAATTGTGGAGCTCTGTTTAGGGTTGTTTAGATTATATTTGTCCCCACCCTCCCAACCACCGATTAGTTGTGCACCCCACCCCTCCTCCCCGGGTGAATATCATGTGCCCCCATACCTTAGATGCTATATGCCGATACGAGTTGCTTCGAGCTTGTAGATCTGAGATATAGCAGCTCACATGATGTGTCTTAATATTTTTGCAGGAAACCTTGATGAGTTTGAGAATTGCACACAATTTGTACAAAAACTACTTAGATGCCCTTTGATCCCATATCCAACGACCTCGAAGCTCATATCACCGTAGCATCTAAGATGAAGGAGGACATCATATTGTCCTGTATGTAAGAATATCATGTGCTACCACACCTTAGATGCTTTGGTGATACAAGCTCTTCGGAGGCGTTGGATTTGTGACCAAACACCTCCTCGGTGGTTTGAATGATTTTTTGCAGAAAAACCCCAAAAGAGTTCGGCCACTACTTACAAGCACAAAGACTGCTCAGATGCCATTGGATCTCAGATCAAACGAGCTCCAAGCTCGTATGACCATAGCATCCAAGCTGCGATATCACCTTATGTCTTCTCACACGGGAGAGTATGAGGTGTTCCCGCACCATAGATTCTATGGTGATACGAGTTCACTGAGATCTAACAGCCCACAGTAGGAGGTTTGAATGTTTTTGCAATATACGGCTGATAGAGTTTGGGAAATGCGAAGAAAGTACAAGTACTACGCATGTGCCATCTAATCACTAAGCATACGACCTAGATGCTCATATCACCGTAAAGGGTAATTAAGCTATGGGGAGCACCTAATATGAGCACTAGGGAGCCGTTGGATCGAAGATGCAGTGGCACACACGAGGCCTGAATGTTTTATTTGCAAAAAAACCTTTGGAGAGTTTGGAAATTGCGCATAATTACAAAGACTACTCCCAAGCCATTGGATCTCACTTCCAACGGTGTAAAAACTCGTATCACCATAGTATCTAAGCTGCGGGGTGGATGTGATATTCTATGCCGCTGTCATTTTTGTTCGTAAACTTGGAAAATACGTGTAACTCGTGCCGTTACTTGCTAACCGCGCAAAGTGTTTGTTCAAAAAAACCATCCTACACTGAAATATTGGAACAACACACGGGGGTCCCACTTGTCATTAATCAAATTTGGACCTAAAACTAACAAATCCGAAAGATGAGATTTGAACTGGCAACTTGGACTACAAAGAGTAAGTCGATAGCCTGAAAAAACGAACGGTTGTTGGCTTTGTCCCATAACTTGATTTTATACAGTACTTGCGTTGAGTAGAGTAGAGGGAGTGCCTCGTCAACACATGCATGACCGTTGTCTCACTTACTGGTGGGTCCCAGGTCTGCGATCTCAATCTCTCTTCTCTCCATCGTCTAACCTTTGCACGGGCACACACGAAGAGCGGCGCTAGCTTGCCGTGGTGTTATTACAACTAAAAAAAGCTTGGAAAATAGAAGAATCGCCTAGAACAAGAGATGTTGTGGCTGGTCGAGACGGAGCTAACCACATCTATCCTCCGTGCCACGTTTGCATGATGAAGCTGTGTGGCTAGTGGGGTGTTTTCAACCGACTGGCTGGGTCCAGAGGTTGAACCATAGGAACAACGTCTGATACAGTATATTTTTACACGCACATTTTTCCTCCGTGCCGAGACGTGGCACACCCTACCGCGCGATTTCGGGGTCCTCCCGGGTGGTGCACGCATATATTCTTCCTGACGTGGTACGCCCTACCGCGCGTTTTCTGGGTCCTCCTCGGTCATAGTGCCGAAGCAAGTAAACGAGTCGTCAAATCATGAAAGACCATCTTTCCCACCGAGTACATCAGTGAAGCACGGTGGCTAGCTAGTTGGGCTAGTTCGACTGATTAGCTAGGCCGCTGCCACATTTGTTTTTTCACCCCTTTTTTATCTACTTGTCGGCAGGTAAATTTAAATATCCACCGCGGTGTTGCTCTGGTGTTTGGGTGCGGTAGGATTTTTAATTTTTTGACTGAGGGCAGCAGGCGTGACATGATTTTTAATTTTTTGATTGACGGGAGCAGGCGCGGAAGCAATTAGTCACGATGACTCCGCGTGTAAAAACCCACTTGTCGGGGATTGGGTGCGACATATGCCAAAGGATGGCTTATCATGGTGGGGGCGAGTAGAACGTCGCCGGTGCCTGGAAACAGGATGAGGCGTAGACATGCACGCCAGCGAATCTTACCCAGCTTCAGGGCTCCCCGGGGAGATAATACCCCTACTGCTGCTCTACGGGGTCTCCGCATGATCACTATGGCAAAGTGTTTACACGATTGCTCCTTGAGCTATTTCCTGGAGGTAGGAGAGGGCAAGGCTAGCTCTCTCCCTCCTATATGATCTGGTCTAGAGCTAATGGATTCCAACCCTTTGCATGGGTGCCCTGGGGGTTTATATAGGCCTACCCCCCAGGGGTACAATGGTAATCCGGCTGGACGCGGGCCCGGCCGTCAGTGCCTCCGGCCTCCGTCTTCTCCGCCGACTGCTGTGGCCCGCCGACTGCTGGGCCCCACCGACTGGTTTGGTACGGAGCCGATAGGCCACGTCCGCTGTGGGCGGGTCTTGCCGGTTCCTGATTACTGTAGCCGTGCTTGAAATGACACGAGCTTCATCATGGAGTCATGGCAACAGCCCCGCCGCCTGGTGGGCAATCACTATTGCCACTCTCCATCACATCTGGTTAATGGCGCGTGGGCCCCGGGGGAGGAGCCGGCCGACTCTCGGGGGCCGACTCCCGACGGGTCCGACTTGTGGCGCACTGGCCGTCTTCTGGGATCCCACTGGCCGGTGTGACCCTTCGCCCAAAGGTCGTACAGACAAGCCGTCGTGGGCGTAGGATTCGGTCCACCGGTGCTAATGTCAGGGCCAGCATGGCGACAGTGCCACGCCGCATGGAGATCTCCGCGGGTACGGCGTACTGTGACCATGCTTGCCTTTGGAAAGGGGTGGGAGCAGTTTTCACTGTAGCCACTCCCCTGTCCTGTCCCTCTTGATGAGGACATGGGGTTTTGCTGGAGTCGTGGGCCGACTCCCCAAGGCCAGCTTCTCTGGAAGTCGCCAGTCAGGAGTCAGCTTATCCTGAAGTCATCCCCGGGACTCGGCCGCGAGTGGGCAGTCGGTCGCCATGCCGCCGACTTCTCAGAAGGCGGCTCTTCGTCCTGGGGTCCTGAGGGGCGCAGCCTTCCCGATGTCTTGAAAGGTTCTAGGGCTCGGGTTAGCCTACTCGTGGCCCATTACTCCGACAGTAATCCCTGAAGCTGGTGAGGCGTCGTGGGCGATCGGCCGAGAAGCCTCAGCAGTTTCTCTTTTCGGGTGCTCGACACATGGTTCTTGCTTGTTTTCCGCCGGGACGACTAGAAGGAGTCGGACCCGCCCAAGTAGCATGCTGGCTAAGCCTCCGGGCCACTGCCTGTTCCGGGCTTGTCACGTGATAACACGCGGCCGGGCCAGTCTGCCAGCCTACGCGCGTGATGGGACAGTCCCGTAGGTGGGGCCTGCCAATACCGTGCCTCGGCGCCCGAGCGGATCCGCTATGGCCCAGGCGGACGGTTGGGATTCCCGTGGAGTTACTGCACGCAGTAACTTTGTCGTGGAAACGTGGGGGTCGTGGGGCCGTGGGCGCAGTTAATCCCACGACCTCCCCCTCGGCTTCGCAGCCCATGAGGCTATAAGTAGGGGGAGGAGGAGGGCGCGGCAGAGCACGCACACCCCTCCTTCCCACTACTCCTTGATCTTCTCCTTCTTCCTCGCCCCGCCGTGTGCCCTAGCTCTGACGAACGCCACAGCGATCAGCTCACGATGAGTTCTTCTTCTGCCGCCGCGCCTCCCTCGGTGCATTCCGGCACCCGGGACGGCTCATAAGTTCACGAAGACCACATCGAGTTCCTTCGCAAGACTCATCGGCTCCTCGGCGAAGACTACGTCCGGGTGCGTCTTGCACCAAGGGAGGAGATTTCCCCAGCGCCAGAGGAGGGCGAGTGGGTCATCTTCCGCTCGCACTACCTACGCGGATTGGGGCTGCCGACGAGCAGCTTCTTCCGCTCTTTTCTGGAGTTCTACGGCCTCCAGCCGCACCACCTCAAGCCCAACGCGGTGGTGCTGCTGTCCGCCTTCGTGGCCTTGTGCGAACGCTTCCTCGGAGTCCTCCCCACCCTCGAGTTCTGGGGGGAGTTCTTCTACTGCAAGCTCGGCACCCAAGCTGCAGGCGTGCCAGGTCAATGCGGCGCGTTCATCGTCGGGCGGACATCGGGAGACGACAACCCCTTCCCCACCATCAAGCTGATAAAGTCGGTGAAGATGTGGCAGTGATCATACTTCTACGTGAAGAGCGTCTTCGCGGGGGGCGATTGGGTCAACCTGCCGGCTTTCGAAGCCGGCCCGCCGGCTGCGAGACTGCCCAACTGGTCGTACCGGGCCAAGTCGCTGACGCTTGCGGGAGCCGACGCCGTCACACGACTCCGAGTGCTGACACAGTCGGAGGGCCTGACTGGTCCGGACCTGCTGGCCGCCTTCGTGGCGCGCCGAGTTCTCCCGCTCCAAGGCCGCCCCCACATGATATGCCAAATGAGCGGGCGCCGTGACCCGAGTCGGATGTGCACCAAGGACATGCCTCACGAGGATGTGGCCTACATGGTGAACTACCTCTCGGACAGCAAGCTGCTGGAGGACTGGCAGTTCGGCAAGGAGCCGTACTCCCGCGCCAACCCCCCACCTACGGTGAGTTGCCCTTTCTTTCTTTCTTTGAGTTGTCTTCTTTCTTGCCGAGTCTGTTTTGTGCGACCTGACCAGCCGGCTTTGGTCAGAATCCCCTCCTCCATCCAGCAGCCGGCACCTCGGGGCCAGCCAGCAAGTTCCTTGCCGACCGGGCGGAGAGTGACGTCGACGACCCTGATCTGGGGGCGGCGGCTTTGGAAGACGACGCCGAGGGAGGAGGCGGCCCGTGGCTCGGGGCCAATCTAGAGGACTGGCCTAACGATGATGAGGAGGTCGCCCCCCGCCCCCGGCCAGGAGCCAGCCATCCCGGCGCGGGCTCTTCTGCCGCGCCGGGTGCTACAGGCGGCAGGAAGAAGTGTAGGGCCGTGCCGACTTTGTTCGGCAGTCGGCAGAAGAAGCCCAAGAGTTCGGCTACGGCGACCCGGTGGGACGAGGCGGCTGCGAAGGCCATCCACTTCCGCAAGGAAGTGAAGAAGCCGCCACTGGTCTCCGCGTGAGTATTCCATCTCAACGCTTTATTCTTTCTCCGTAGCTTTGTCTGAGTCTTTTAGTTGCTTCCCTTGCTTTAGGGCTCCCCTCACTCTTGAGAGGGTTGCCGCCGCCTCCGTCATGGGGTCAGCGGAGACGTCCGCCACCACTCGGCGGATTGACCCCGCTGCTTACCTCCGAGAGGCGACGGAGCGGAAGTGCAGGAGAAGCGCAACAAGGAAGAGGCCGCCCGCCTGGAGAAGGTGGAGGCTGATAAGGCAGAGGCCTCCGCCAAGAAGAAACTAGCGGAGGCCGAAGCCGTCGCCGCGACGAAGCGGCAGGATGAGGAGGCCGAGCACCGCCAAACGGCGGTGTTCGTCACCCCGCTGAACTCTGCGCCGCCGCCTTCAGAATTCACGGGGCAGACTAGGGAAGCCGGCTGCGAGAACCCCGTCATGGAGAAGGAAGGCGGCGGCTCCTCCACGCCGGATGTGATCATTCCGCCGCCACCTCCGCCGCCGTCTGGGAGCGCGCAAGGCGAACAGCCGGCGGATCCGCCAGTGCCGCCGACTGAAGACGAGGCCGTGGCGAGGCTACTCCTTCAAGTCGGCTCGCCAAAGCGCCGCCATCTTGAGAAGGCGACTTCGGCGCCACGCCCCCCAGAGAGCGGCACCGCCAGCTCGGCGATCCCAGACGCCGAAGCGACGAGCGCCGTGCCCATTGGGTGGGTACGAGGAGGCGGCACAGGGCCGCTGAACCAGGCGCTTCTGGACGTCCAAACGAAGCTTTGAGCTGAGGGCGACGCCTTCCAGAACTGCACCAAGGCGTACCTGGCATCGCGGGCAGTCGTCTGGGTATGTTTTCTCTTTGGTCCTTGTTTTCTTGTTTCTCTTTGTGGGGGCGCGCCAGCGCACCCACTAGGTGTAGTCCCCGAGTTTCGGGCCGGCTGCTGAGCAGGCGGCCCGGAACTCCAATTGGTGAGTTCCGGGTACTAATTTTTGTCTGAAATGCTTGTCGCAGGACTACCACAACCTCCGAGTCACCGCGTTCAACCGCAACGTTGAAGAGCTGGGCAAGCGGACCGCTGACCTGTCAGAGAGCCGGAGTGAGTCCTTTCTCTTCTTTGCGGGGGCGCGCTGGCGCACCCGCGGGCTGTAGTCCCCGAGATTCGGGCCGACTGCTGAGCAGTCGGGCCGGATCTCCCCGATGACCTTCTTTATTGATAACTTAACGCCTTCTTTCTTCCGTCTCTTCAGAAGCCAATGCTGTTCTTCAACAGCAGCTGAGCGAAGCCAACTCCGCGTTGCACGCCAAGTGGAGGAGTGCAGCAAGCTCGCCACAGAGCGCGATCTGCTGGCCACTCAATTGGCAGAGCAGAGGGAGCTGCTTGCGAAGACGCAGAAGGAGGCGGAAGAGGCGGAAACCGCCCTCCTGGCCGAGTTCACGAGGCAATGCTGGCCTCCGGCTTCCAAGAGATTGAAGACATTGTTGATGGTGAGTCTCTTTTACTTTCTTTTTTCGAGCTGCCGATTATAAGTCGTGCCGACTCCTGGTTTTTGACTTGCTTCTTCATATCTTCCGTCTTGGCAGACTTCTTCCCTGGGCACTCGCAGGCCGCCATCCAAGCCATCGAGGCTGACCGTGAAGGTCGGAGGGCGGAAGGCGCAGAGATCACCGCCGACACTCCCCGAACCCTTGATGAGCATATCCTGAGAATCGAGGCTCTCCTTCGGCCGACTCACCGGATGCTGCGCCGGCTTCAACATGTCGGTGCCCAGGCGATTGCCGCCCTGTGGCTGGACATGCAGGCTCCGTGCACCCCCAGCCTAACTGCCGACTGGCTAAAAGGTCGCGGCTGGTCATCTTGAGGCCTGGAATGGTTCCTTGGCCCGAGCTGGAGTGCGCCGGGCCTTGGAGTTCGTCAAGGCGTGGTATCCGGGGCTGGATCTAGACAAACTGGCCACACTCCGGTCAGAGGCCTAGCCAGAGCTGGCAGCCGCGGAAGATTCCCTCGTCAAGCGTGCCGCGGCGATCCCCGAGTACACCGACACCAGCATCTTCGTCCCCGAGTGGTCTGAAGACGGCGAGGAGGTACCGCCGAAGTGGTTTGGGATGAACCCAAACTACGGCGAGGACTCGGTGGAGGTGATCGGCTCCAGCGTCGAGGAGGAAGGCGAGGCGGAGGACGGAGGCGAGACGGAGGCACCAGAAGACGGGGCAGATGGCTAACCTCAGCTCGACGGCGCCTCCAGCAACGAGCCGCGTGCGACCGAGCCGACTGCCGCCGGAGGCGATCAAGCCGAGACTGCCTGGCCGGGCGCCCCAAAGCCTGACGCTGCCGCCTCCTCTGATCCTTCGAATCTGTCTGCCGCATCTTAGGCTGCCGCCTTATCTTTATTTTATCTGCTTGAGTAGTCTCTGAAGAACTTGTTAATTCACACAATTCCACCTGTGGGGCCTATGCTATGTAAATATTTTATCTGAATTCTATCTTTTCTTGCTCATTGCTCTTTTGGCTTTTTTCCTTTGCCGCTTTCCCTTAGTTGCCTGTCTTGCCAGTTGGACAGCCGCTCTGCGGACTGCCGTTGGATCAAATGCTTGGCTACTTTGGGAAGGCAAGTACTTAGCCTTTTTAGAGTTTTTTAGCAAGTTGAATAGAAGGCGGTGAGCCGACTGCTTAATAGTCGGTTTGCAAAAAGAAAAAAGGAAGGCTGGAAGCCGGCTTAAGCTATGTTTTATGCTCTGAGTCCTTAGCCATTTTTCATGCGAACACCCATTCTACCTTACTCCTGCCCACCGTACAGTCGCTCTGTGAGCTGCGGCTTTTGACAGGAGATGGCTTAGGCGACACACACTACTTGTCCGGCTGCAGGAAGCATTTCATAGTGCAAGGCGGCAAGTCCCCGGGCCGACCTGTCGAGCCCGGTGCCAAGCGGCAATCAAAGAGTAACATACTCGTAGGCATAACTTTTATCATATAGACAAAAGAGGGCAGTCCCCGAGCTCGTCTCGGGGGCCCGATGTCACATCCCTGGTCCTGTTATGCATTAGGCTAGACCTCATGTGAGCTTCATGTTTTAAATCAAATGAAATTTGAACTGAGGAATTTGGAAGCCTCAAAAACTTAAATAAAAGAAGGGCAAAAACCCTAAAAATCTCATTCATTGCTCCAAAATGCCCTTCTTAAATGTTTGATAATTTTTGGTAAGGGTTCTGGTCCCAACCAAAATATTGAACATTTTTAAGGAATTATTTTTGGGACTTTGGATTTAATTCATTAGCTATTTGAATTTCAGTTATATTCATATAATTAGAATATAATTTCAAATACCCCTGAAATATTTTATAAGCTTTTGGAAAAGTCCATCTAGCAATATAAAATATTCAGAGGAGTTTTTGGCATTGTTTGAATTATTTTAAATTCAAAACAGTGGCAAAATAAATTAAATAAAAACAAAACAGAAGAAAAATATGTAACAGAACAGAACTTACCTGGCGCCGCTTACCTGTCCAGCCCAGCCGGCCCAGCTCCTCCCGCTGGCCCAGCCCACCGCCGCCTCCCTCCCCTGTCGCCTTCCTCCTCGCGCCAGTAGGCGCAGGCGCGTGGCCGGAGCGCGCGGGCACACGCCCAGGCCACCTCCTGCCTCCCTGCTTGCCTCCGCTACTCACTGGAGACGCCACGCGGCTCCCTCGACCCTCCCTCACTCTCCCGCGTCTCTCCCTCCGTCCCTATCCCCCTCTGCTCCCTCTCCCTCCCGCGACCGAGCGGAGCTCGTCGCCGCCGACGCCGCTACCGCGGCCGCAGCCATTCCGAAGCCTCTCCGACACGCCCTCGAGCTCTGCCCCGACCCCCTCTTCCTCCCCACCGAGCCAAGCCCTTCGGGAAGCTCTGCTTCGCCTCCACGCCATCGTCTTCGTCCTCGACCGCCGCCGATGGTCGCCGTCGATTCGCCGCCTCCGACGCCTCCCCGAGCTCCCCGAGGCCACCGTCGCAACCCCCGTGAGCTCCTCTTCTCTTCCCCTCACTCCCCGCACCTGATTTCGTCCCCTAGCTCCGTCTCCACCATGGCCGAACCTTCGCCGCCGCCGCACTCGTCGCCGGTGATGCTCCGGTGACCATTTGGTCCCGGGCATGCGCCCAACGCGCTCCCCGCATCGCGTAGAGCCTCCGTGGCACTTCGCCGTGCTTGTTTGCGCCCCGCAGCCCCATCCCCACTTGCACCCGAGCTTCGGCCGCCGCCGAGCTCGTCGCCGGCACCACTCCGGCCACTTCCCGGCCGCGCCACCACCACAGTTGGATGCGGACGAGCGTCCGCATCCTGAAGCTGTGCTCCGCGCGCCAAATCGAGCCCTGTGGGCAAAACCCGAGGCTCGCCACCACGGCTGGCCTCGCCGGCGTCAAGCCGCCGGTGGGTTTGACCCACGTTGACCACGGCGGGACCCTCCCCTGTGTCCATGACAGGTGGGGCCGGCCTGTTAATTAGGTTAGGATTAGTGTTAACTAAAAAATTAGTTAGACTAATTACACTGACATGCGGGCCTCGCCCGGCTAACCAAGTTAGTTAGGGTTAATTTTAATTAGTTTAGTTAGTCCAGACACTGACATGCAGGGCCCACAGGTCAGTTTGACCTAGACGGCGCCCGTTGACCTGCTGACGTCATGCCAACGTCATGCTGACGCAATAATTCCTTTCTGGAATTTAAATAAATCTTAAATGATTTAATATTTTCAGAAAATGCCCTAAACTTCTAAAATTCATAGAAATTCAACCGTAACTCCAAATTAAATAATTTATATATGAAAAATTATCAGAAAAATTCAAGGAATCCATCTGTACCATTTTCATGCATGTTAGAACAACTTATCACTACTGTTTAGGACAAATGAAGTGAATGGCATTTAAATAATCACATATGGAGTTTGAATTTGAACTTAGGATTCAAACCAACTCCATTTAACTTGTTGCTAGATGCATTAGCTCAAAACACATTCATTTTTGCCATGTCATGATCATGCATCATATTGCGCATTGCATTGATTGTGTTCCCTTCTGTGTTGCCGGTACTCGTCCCCTCTCGATAGACGTGATACCGATGATGTGATCATTGACACTGATGAAGACTCAATGTTATCTTCAGAAGTGCCAGGCAAGCAAAACCCCCTTGTTCATTCCGATAAAATCCCACTCTCTCGCTCCTGCTCTCTTTTACTGCATTAGGACAACAACGACATATTTGTTACTTGCTGCGGTAGCTGAACCCCTTTATCCTCTGCATGACCTGTCATTGCCACAGTAAATAGATGAAACCCACTAGCATGAGTAGGAGTTGTTTGAGCCCTGATGTGCCTACTCATTCATGCTTGTTTGTCATGCCTGCTACTGCTTAGAGTTGAGTCAGGTCTGATTCATCGGGGATGAATCAGAGGCGTGTGAACATGTCCTACTGTGTGTGAGCTAAGTGTGTGAACACGATTTGGTAAAGGTAGCGGTGAGAGGCCATGTAGGAGTACATGGTGGGTTGTCTCATTGCAGCCGTCCTCAGGAACTGAGTTCTGTGTTTGTGATCCATGATTCAGCTACTACCACGCATTGGGCCCGAAACCAATGGACCCTCTCGGCTTCTTGATCACCCTTGTCCTCTGTCCAGGAGTTGCAAGTAGTTTCTGGTGTTTGTAGTATGCTGGAGGCCGTGCGCAGCGCTGACCGTAGGGGTGGGCTGTGATGTGGTAGGCACGTGGCCGGGTAAACCGGGCGCCCGTTTGGTGTCACAGAACCCTGTTCACATCGTTTGGGGCTGTGAGCGAAACTCCGGCCGGATCTCCTCATGGATGGAACCCGAATAGGTGATAAACCTGGACTAGAGACTCGAGTGTTTAGGTAGGCCGTGGCCGACACCCACGTTGGGCTTCCGCTTGAAGGTTGCCGAGTACATGTCGTGTAAACGGCGGTAAGTGGTGAGAGCGTGTGTGAAGAAGTACACCCCTGCAGGGTTAACATCATCTATTCGAATAGCCGTGTCCGCGGAAAAGGACTTCTGGGTTGCTTATATCAGTTCATAGACAAGTGAAAGTGGATACTCTAAAATACGCAAGATAAGCGTGAGTGCTATGGATGGCGTTCTCGTAGGGAGACGGGAGCGGTTCCATAGTGGTGTATTGATATGGTGAATATGTGGACTCGTGTGCGCCACCTCAAAAGAGTTACATTGCAGTCGTAGTTTAGGATAGCCACCGAGTCAAAGCTGGCTTGCTGCAGTTAAACCCCACCATCCCCTTTGTTGATAATGATGCATATGTAGTTAGTTCTGATGTAAGTCTTGCTGGGTACATTTGTACTCACGTTTGCCTATTTTATGTTTTTGCAGAGAGACTTCAGTCTCACTAGTAGTTTCGCGTGGACTTCGACGTTTAGCTTGTTACCTCAGCTACGATCTTGTGCCCTCGGCAGGATCTGGTAGATAGTCACGCTTCTCAGCCTTTTTCATTTATAGATGTCTGTACCCAGACATGATAGCTTCCGCTTGTGCTTTGACTTGTATGCTCTGAGTGTTGGGTCATGAGACCCATGTTTGTAATATCTCGCTCCTCGGACCCTATTGAATAAATTACTTGTGTCGTAGAGTCATGTTGTGATGCCATGTTGTATTTGCACATATCGAGCATATTGTGTGTATGTTATTGAAATGCTTGGTATGTGTGGGATCTGGCTATCTAGTTGTTTATCCTTAGTAGCCTCTCTTACCGGGAAATGTCTCCTAGTGTTTCCACTGAGCCATGGTAGCTTGCTGCTGCTCCGGAACACTTAGGCTGGCCGGCATGTGTCCTTCTTCGATCCTGTGTCTGTCCCTACGGGGAAATGTCACGCGATGAATACCGGAGTCCTGTTAGCCCGCTACAGCCCGGTTCACCGGAGTCCTGCTAGCCCAGTGCTACAGCCTGGATTCACTCGCTGATGACCGACACGTTCGATGCTGGGTCATGGATGCCTGTCCCTGTAAGTTTGTGCCACTTTGGGTTTACGACTAGCCATGTCAGCCCGGGCTCCTTATCATATGGATGCTAGCGACACTGTCATGTACGTGTGCCAAAAGGCGCAAACGGTCCCGGGTAAAGGTAAGGCGACACCCGTGGGAATACCGTGCGTGAGGCCGCAAAGTGATATGAGGTGTTACATGCTAGATCGATGTGGCATTGAGTCGGGGTCCTGACAGCGTTGGTATTAGAGCTTGACTGCCTGTAGGATTACCAAGCCAAACTGGTCGAAGTTGAGTCTAGAAATTCTTTAGTTATATAAGGGAATTGATTGTGGGATGGAATGTAAGGCTCTTTTTACTCCTTATACCTCATGGCCTTCTGATCTGAGTCATCATCTTCTCTTCTACGGGGGTTAAGAAACTAGGCCTTCTCTTCTTTCTATCAGGATCACGTGTTACTAATCAGTAGACTTATAAGACTGTTGGATTCAAGCCTCTGTTCAGTCTCTACTACTTCCGTACGTTAACTGTTGATCTCGAAACCTTGATATTGTGCTTCTGAGTGGTTATGCCACCATTTTTGTGAATGTCTCAAATCTTTCTGAGCATTTACAGCCGTTATGCTGTCCAAGTCATCCCAGGTTTCTAAATAGTCGGATGCATTTGCAAATCCCTTCCTCCTGTTTCCGATGTGCCTTTGGTCAGATTAATCACACTAATTGTTGAGTTGAGGTATTCTATTGCCTTGACCTTATGTTGGAGTTACTATTATGACCCTAGGTGTCTCAGGGGATCATCTAGTGGTCTAGCCATGATTTATGTTCCAGTGTGATGACTCTGGCCATCATTCTCGAAAGCATCCTGTGATGCTACTTAGTAATAGGTATTCTACTCCTGGGTTTTGAACCCGAGATTCACCCTACTTACTTCATGTTGATAGTAATTGCTAGTTCCTTTAGGATATTAGTAACCTTTGCAATAGTCCTTGAAGTCCGTGGTATCTTCTTCTTCCAAATACCATGAACTACTTATGGCAGAAGTTCCTCGTTGAACTGAAATATTACAACAGGATTATTCTTGATGAGTTCTCCATTATATATTGTGACTCTGCCAGCTCAACCTTTCTGCATGGGTTATCCGGAAGAATTATGTTGAACTTGTTCGGCATACCAACCCATGTATCCACAACTCAGAAAATTATATGTTCCTTTGAGTTGTTCTCTTTAGTTGCATTCTGACCCTCGTCTATCAATTGATAGTCAAGAGTATGCGTGCGTTCGTTTATCGATGCCTATTACTCTTGTGGTCCGTCAAGCCATTCTATCGCAGAATGACTAGGAGAAACAAACTCCAGTACCTCATCCATATCTAGGATTGGGTCAAAGCAATTGTGCTCCACAGATCAAAATGCCAGCCCAGCTTTTGATTCTGTTCTACCCTGAAGTATTACCGTCTTTATGTCAGGATTTTCATGAGGATTGCACCGGCTCTTGTGAATTCTTGATGTAGTGATACTTCTCGCCATCATTATTCATCCCTCGGTTCCGTGTTGTCGCAACCGGAATGCCGACAGGTGAATCGTGATGTGTGAAATCAATACTGCTAGCAACTCTGTTGCTTGGTAGTTAAATGGACGATAACCTCATTCTTAGCGTGTTGATTATTGAATCGTCACCCTAAGACTGATTGTGCCACTTAGTCCTTGTTCTCGGTGCACTCCTCGATCAATGAGTTAGGATTGTGCCAATCCCTCGCTCTGTTGATCATATCGTCTTGCCCTGAAAAGCAAGATTGTTCCTGAGCCTAATAGCATATCGGTGGTTGTGATTTTCCGATTATCTTCTCGGAAGTATCACCGGGTCGTCACCCGACCGCTATGTTGAGCTCGTGATCAAGTTGGTTTATCCTTGCAAACCACCCCTTCTCCAGGAATCTGTGTGGATACCCCTAGTTGGCTAAGCTGAACAACAACTTGGAAAGTTGGAAGATGGAAGCTTGCCCGGCTTAGTTCGTTCCAAAGGGATATTCTTGTGTAGTGTGTGTTGAAGAAAGATGATATCTTCATCAATTGGTCCTTGTGATCAATTGTTCGATCTATTATCTTACCCAAACCTTTGATTTGAGTATGGGCTATCGTCAAATCAAATCCGAACCAACGATGTTCGTAGTGTTTTCTTACTCGTGGATTTTCCTCGAGCATACACCATTATATCGTTTGGGTCTGACTAGTGCTATCACTCGTTCACATAATTATGGAACTCCTTCTTCATGGAAACCAGGATGAGTTGTTGTTGAGCCCATCAGCAATATATTTAACCTCTCCATGATTATGTTGAACATCCAGCTAGTACTAGAAACTTTTCTAAGCATTATCTTCATGACCCGCTCATGGAGCATATGTCCGGATGAAAGATGTGACTTTCTCTAATTCACGTGCACTTGGTGTAAGTTGCCGCCGTGTATCCGAGAAAGATTGTTTTTGCTTCCTTGGAATCATCCCAAGTCAGTCATGCATGTGTGAAGTATACATTGGATTGTGAGATTAGCTACCTCCATTCTATATGTGTCCCGAGCACACCAAGCCACTGATTGATTTGTTCAAGGAGAAGAAGTTCCTTCTTAAGAGTATACCTTATGCAAGGACTTCGATATCCTCGATGATGGTTTTCCCCCGGAACTCGGTAGTGTTTTATTGTAAGACTACCACGTGGTCATGCTTGTCTGGGACAATGTGTTCACATGTTTGTAGCAGAACCAGCTCATACTTTGGAGCTTACTATCGTAGTTCATTCCCCGAGAATCTCGCAACGTCATCTCGTCGATTTGTGTTGCAAACTTTCGTTTTTCTTCCTAGACTCGATGAGTCTGGAATATCCTGACACCAACCAGATCTGAATCTCAGGCAGATATGATGGTTTGGAACATTTCCCCAAGAACTATAATATTGGTTCCTCGATAACTGGTAAGGTGGATGTCGTGGCCAACACACCCAGCCGGAAGACCTGTTATTATAATATCTTGATTGAGGAAGTTGGCCACCTCCCCATAGGGATTTCGTAGGATTTACTCCCTAGTTGCCCCTATGGATTTTGAGATCCCGAAGTCCGACCTTTTTACTTGATGTTCTAGATATCAAACCATATCTATGAATGGGTTACGCTAGCACATCAAGGAGAACATTAGAAGCGGAGTGCTAAATTTCTCTCGGTCGATCGTCCAGATTTTGTTCCTTGGCTCGCTAAGGTGAAATCTGAGAAAGTGTTATCCTCTTTTGCATCTGCATCGTCCGTCGCTATTCATCATGGTAGTATGTTGTGTTGTCAGCATCCTTGACACGGATGTTGGTAAAACCTTGATGATTATGGAAATGCTCAAGTTCTTGAGAGCACGCACAAGCGCTAGGTGTTATCGCCGGCACTAACCGGGATTGCTTCTAGTCTCGTCGGTTATGCTATAACCACTTCAACAGTGAATTCACTCTTTATTGTTGGGTTCTTCCCCGGTTACTAGAATCATTCCCAACATTTGCATTTTGTTCCCAGCTTGCACCGCCAATGTGCCATTCTACCATGGGTCTCTTCCATCTCCGGTGATAAGCAAATTCATCCATTACGTTGTCTTCAACAAGGTAATCCACATCATCCAAGTCCGAGTATGCCATTCTACCGACTCCCGCCAATCGATTGCTCGAGAATTGCCTTAGGCTGGTATGAAGAGTTTCAATTATCTCTATATCAAAGGTAATTCTTTTTGCCACTTAAGGGGATAATCTACGAATCACCCTCCTCCAGGATGTTTCGTCGTGGTATCATGGCAACTCAACTCCTCGCTACGTTGACAATCGTTTACCACCTTCTTAGGTGTGGAATTGTTGTCTACCTAGTGAACCTTCGTCATCCGTTTCTTTCCACCCCTCTTGATGTGTATCTCATGTCTCAACCCGAAAGATGGTTCTATGTCTCATTCCGTGAGTTAATCCTGAGTTGTTCGATCTTCGAGGAGATCGACCCTTCTAGAGTCTCCTTCTTCCCTCCATGTCATGTTGACAGGATTTCTCAGAGCAAGACTTCAAGACAATAATGGTGATCGAATCAACGCTCTTATGAAGTGCACCCTGGATCGTGAAGATTATACTAGTTGCGTTTCCCCTTCACCTTACCCTACGCTTGAATCTCGAGACGAGATTCTTGTTTAGTGGGGGTGAGTTGTCACATCCCTGGTCCTGTTATGCATTAGGCTAGACCTCATGTGAGCTTCATGTTTTAAATCAAATGAAATTTGAACTGAGGAATTTGGAAGCCTCAAAAACTTAAATAAAAGAAGGGCAAAAACCCTAAAAATCTCATTCATTGCTCCAAAATGCCCTTCTTAAATGTTTGATAATTTTTGGTAAGGGTTCTGGTCCCAACCAAAATATTGAACATTTTTAAGGAATTATTTTTGGGACTTTGGATTTAATTCATTAGCTATTTGAATTTGAGTTATATTCATATAATTAGAATATAATTTCAAATACCCCTGAAATATTTTATAAGCTTTTGGAAAAGTCCATCTAGCAATATAAAATATTCAGAGGAGTTTTTGGCATTGTTTGAATTATTTTAAATTCAAAACAGTGGCAAAATAAATTAAATAAAAACAAAACAGAAGAAAAATATGTAACAGAACAGAACTTACCTGGCGCCGATACCTGTCCAGCCCAGCCGGCCCAGCTCCTCCCGCTGGCCCAGCCCACCGCCGCCTCCCTCCCTTGTCGCCTTCCTCCTCGCGCCAGTAGGCGCAGGCGCGTGGCCGGAGCGCGCGGGCACACGCCCAGGCCACCTCCTGCCTCCCTGCTTGCCTCCGCTACTCCCTGGAGACGCCACGCGGCTCCCTCGACCCTCCCTCACTCTCCCGCGTCTCTCCCTCCGTCCCTATCCCCCTCTGCTCCCTCTCCCTCCCGCGACCGAGCGGAGCTCGTCGCCGCCGACGCCGCTACCGCGGCCGCAGCCATTCCGAAGCCTCTCCGACACGCCCTCGAGCTCCGCCCCGACCCCCTCTTCCTCCCCACCGAGCCAAGCCCTTCGGGAAGCTCTGCTTCGCCTCCACGCCATCGTCTTCGTCCTCGACCGCCGCCGATGGTCGCCGTCGATTCGCTGCCTCCGACGCCTCCCCGAGCTCCCCGAGGCCACCGTCGCAACCCCCGTGAGCTCCTCTTCTCTTCCCCTCACTCCCCGCACCTGATTTCGTCCCCTAGCTCCGTCTCCACCATGGCCGAACCTTCGCCGCCGCCGCACTCGTCACCGGTGATGCTCCGGTGACCATTTGGTCCCGGGCATGCGCCCAACGCGCTCCCCGCATCGCGTAGAGCCTCCGTGGCACTTCGCCGCGCTTGTTTGCGCCCCGCAGCCCCATCCCCACTTGCACCCGAGCTTCGGCCGCCGCCGAGCTCGTCGCCGGCACCACTCCGGCCACTTCCCGGCCGCGCCACCACCACAGTTGGATGCGGACGAGCGTCCGCATCCCGAAGCTGTGCTCCGCGCGCCAAATCGAGCCCTGTGGGCAAAACCCAAGGCTTGCCACCACGGCTGGCCTCGCCGGCGTCAAGCCGCCGGTGGGTTTGACCCACGTTGACCACGGCGGGACCCTCCCCTGTGTCCATGACAGGTGGGGCCGGCCTGTTAATTAGGTTAGGATTAGTGTTAACTAAAAAATTAGTTAGACTAATTACACTGACATGCGGGCCCCGCCCGGCTAACCAAGTTAGTTAGGGTTAATTTTAATTAGTTTAGTTAGTCCAGACACTGACATGCAGGGCCCACAGGTCAGTTTGACCTGGACGGCGCCCGTTGACCTGCTGACGTCATGCCAACGTCATGCTGACGCAATAATTCATTTCTGGAATTTAAATAAATCTTAAATGATTTAATATTTTCAGAAAATGCCCTAAACTTCTAAAATTCATAGAAATTCAACCGTAACTCCAAATTAAATAATTTATATATGAAAAATTATCAGAAAAATTCAAGGAATCCATCTGTACCATTTTCATGCATGTTAGAACAACTTATCACTACTGTTTAGGACAAATGAAGTGAATGGCATTTAAATAATCACATATGGAGTTTGAATTTGAACCTAGGATTCAAACCAACTCCATTTAACTTGTTGCTAGATGCATTAGCTCAAAACGCATTCATATTTGCCATGTCATGATCATGCATCATATTGCGCATTGCATTGATTGTGTTCCCTTCTGTGTTGCCGGTACTCGTCCCCTCTCGATAGACGTGATACCGATGATGTGATCGTTGACACTGATGAAGACTCAATGTTATCTTCAGAAGTGCCAGGCAAGCAAAACCCCCTTGTTCATTCCGATAAAATCCCACTCTCTCGCTCCTGCTCTCTTTTACTGCATTAGGACAACAACGACATATTTGTTACTTGCTGCGGTAGCTGAACCCCTTTATCCTCTGCATGACCTGTCATTGCCACAGTAAATAGATGAAACCCACTAGCATGAGTAGGAGTTGTTTGAGCCCTGATGTGCCTACTCATTCATGCTTGTTTGTCATGCCTGCTACTGCTTAGAGTTGAGTCAGGTCTGATTCATCGGGGATGAATCAGAGGCGTGTGAACATGTCCTACTGTGTGTGAGCTAAGTGTGTGAACACGATTTGGTAAAGGTAGCGGTGAGAGGCCATGTAGGAGTACATGGTGGGTTGTCTCATTGCAGCCGTCCTCAGGAACTGAGTTCTGTGTTTGTGATCCATGATTCAGCTACTACCACGCATTGGGCCCGAAACCAATGGACCCTCTCAGCTTCTTGATCACCCTTGTCCTCTGTCCAGGAGTTGCAAGTAGTTTCTGGTGTTTGTAGTATGTTGGAGGCCGTGCGCATCGCTGACCGTAGGGGTGGGCTGTGATGCGGTAGGCACGTGGCCGGGTAAACCGGGCGCCCGTTTGGTGTCACGGAACCCTGTTCACATTGTTTGGGGCTGTGAGCGAAACTCCGGCCGGATCTCCTCATGGATGGAACCCGAATAGGCGATAAACCTGGACTAGAGACTCGAGTGTTTAGGTAGGCCGTGGCCGACACCCACGTTGGGCTTCCGCTTGAAGGTTGCCGAGTACATGTCATGTAAACGGCGGTAAGTGGTGAGAGCGTGTGTGAAGAAGTACACCCCTGCAGGGTTAACATCATCTATTCGAATAGCCGTGTCCGCGGAAAAGGACTTCTGGGTTGCTTATATCAGTTCATAGACAAGTGAAAGTGGATACTCTAAAATACGCAAGATAAGCGTGAGTGCTATGGATGGCGTTCTCGTAGGGAGACGGGAGCGGTTCCATAGTGGTGTATTGATATGGTGAATATGTGGACTCGTGTGCGCCACCTCAAAAGAGTTACATTGCAGTCGTAGTTTAGGATAGCCACCGAGTCAAAGCTGGCTTGGTGCAGTTAAACCCCACCATCCCCTTTGTTGATAATGATGCATATGTAGTTAGTTCTGATGTAAGTCTTGCTGGGTACATTTGTACTCACGTTTGCCTATTTTATGTTTTTGCAGAGAGACTTCAGTCTCACTAGTAGTTTCGCGTGGACTTCGACGTTTAGCTTGTTACCTCAGCTACGATCTTGTGCCCTCGGCAGGATCTGGTAGATAGTCAGGCTTCTCAGCCTTTTTCATTTATAGATGCCTGTACCCAAACATGATAGCTTCCGCTTGTGCTTTGACTTGTATGCTCTGAGTGTTGGGTCATGAGACCCATGTTTGTAATATCTCGCTCCTCGGAGCCTATTGAATAAATTACTTGTGTCGTAGAGTCATGTTGTGATGCCATGTTGTATTTGCACATATCGAGCATATTGTGTGTATGTTATTGAAATGCTTGGTATGTGTGGGATCTGGCTATCTAGTTGTTTATCCTTAGTAGCCTCTCTTACCGGGAAATGTCTCCTAGTGTTTCCACTGAGCCATGGTAGCTTGCTGCTGCTCCGGAACACTTAGGCTGGCCGGCATGTGTCCTTCTTCGTTCCTGTGTCTGTCCCTACGGGGAAATGTCACGCGATGAATACCGGAGTCCTGTTAGCCCGCTATAGCCCGGTTCACCGGAGTCCTGCTAGCCCAGTGCTACAGCCTGGATTCACTCGCTGATGACCGACACGTTCGATGCTGGGTCATGGATGCCTGTCCCTGTAAGTTTGTGCCACTTTGGGTTTACGACTAGCCATGTCAGCCCGGGCTCCTTATCATATGGATGCTAGCGACACTGTCATATACGTGTGCCAAAAGGCGCAAACGGTCCCGGGCAAAGGTAAGGCGACACCCGTGGGAATACCGTGCGTGAGGCCGCAAAGTGATATGAGGTGTTACATGCTAGATCGATGTGGCATTGAGTCGGGGTCCTGACACCCGAAGTCTTGGTACTTTAATCCAAAGGGTAGCGTGGTACATACTGCATCAAATGTAAAATCTTCGGAGGAGATTTGCATTCCATGGTCGTTCTGTCTCTTTGCCGGAGTCGTCCCTCTTGCGTGCTCGGGGCTTCTGAGCGTCAATCAGGTAGTAGGAGTCGTTGCCCAGCACTTTGCTGCTGATGAAAGGGCCTTCCCAAGGTGCCGACAGCTTGAGCTGGCCGGCTGTTCACTGGAGCAGCCGGAGCACAAGGTCGCCTTCTTGGAAAGATCTTGGCTTGACCTTCCTGCTGTAGTATCGGCGCAGGCTCTGCTGGTAGATGTTGGACCGGCTGAGTGCCAACAGCCGGCCCTCTTCCAGCAGATCGACGCCGTCTTGACGTGCTTCTTCTGCTTCCTCCTCGATGTACATGGTGACTCGCGGGGAGTCGAACTCTATGTCCATTGGGATGACGGCTTCGGCACCGTAGACGAGGAAGAAAGGCGTGAAGCCGGTTGACTTGTTTGGAGTCATGCGCAGACTACAGAGGACGGCTGGCAACTCGTCGAGCCAGCAGCCAGCCGACCGCTCAAGAGGCTTGACCAGTCAGGGCTTGATGCCAGACAGGATGAGGCCGTTTGCTCGCTCCACCTGGCCGTTTGACTGTGGATGGGCGACGGACGCTAGGTCCAGTTGGATGCCCTGTGTTGCGCAGAAACGGGCCAAGGCGCCTTTGGCAAAATTTGTGCCGTTGTCGGTGATGATGCTATGTGGTATGCCATACCGAATTGTGATATCGGAGATGAAAGTCACGGCAGTCGGACCATTCAGTTTCTTGATTGGCTTCGCTTCTATCCACTTGGTGAACTTGTCCACTACGACAAGTAAGTGAGTTAAGCCACCTCGTGCCGTCTTGAATGGTCCCACCATGTCTAGGCCCCAAACTGTGAAAGGCCAGGCAATGGGGATGGTCTTGAGTGCAGAAGCCGGCTGGTGCGGCTTGGAGCTGAACTTCTGGCACCCTTTGCATTTTTGGACCAATTCCTTGGCCTCTTCTAAGGCAGTCAGCCAGAAGAAACCATGTCGAAAGGGTTTGGTGATGAGTGCTCTTGAAGCCACATGGTGGCCGCACTTGCCTTGATGGATGTCTTTGAGAATTGCTTGTCCTTGCTCTGGCTCTACGCAGCACTGGTAGACACCAGTGACGCTGCGCCTGACCAGCTCTCTGTTGACTATGGTGTAGGCTGCCGCTCGGCGTTGTACTTGCCGAGCTAAGGTCTCATCAGTCGGCAACTCTTTGCTCACCAGGAATTTGAGGATGGGCTGGGCCCATGAGGGTGCTGCTATTTCTTCGACTGCCAAAACTGCGACTTGGACAAGGGCGGCTGGGCTGGGAGGCGGCGGATTGGAGTCAACAACCACTTGCTGGGTTAATGAAGTCCCCGGGCCGACTGGCGCGGCTCTTGGGCCGAGTTATGGAGTCTTCGAGCCCGCCGTCGTAGTCCTCAGGCCGGGTACTGCAGTCCCTGGGCCGGCCTCGACTGTGGCGGCTTTGGAGCCATCTGCCAAAATCCCCGTACCGTCTGCCGGGGCTTTGGAGTCGGATCCGACTTCTTCGGGAGGAGCCGGCACGAAGATGGAGTCTGATTCTGGTGAAGGCTTGACAGACGGCTTGAGGAGGCGTTGAAGAGAGACGCTGGATGGTATTGCTTGGCGGGTAGAGCCGATTCATGCCAAGGCGTCTGCTTGGTCATTGTCGTTTCTTGGCACATGGAGGAACTCGCACCCCTCGAAATACCCACTGAGTTGCTGCACGAGGAAACGGTAGCTCGCCATGTTTGCATCTTTGGCATCCTAGTCGCCAGATGACTGTCGGACCACTAAGTCCGAGTCATCATAACACGGGATCCGGCGGATGCCAAGTTCTTTGGCAAGCCGGAGCCCGTGAATGAGCGCCTCGTACTCGGCGATGTTGTTGGAGGCGGAAAAATGGATTTGCAGTGCGTATTTGAGCTTGTCGCCTTTAGGGGAAGTGAGGACGATGCCGGCTCCCAAGCCGGTGCGCATCTTGGAGCCGTCGAAATGCATCCGCCAATGGGTGGAGTCGGGCGCTGGAGGTAGGTACTGGGTCTCAGCCTAGTCGACGAGAAAGTCGGCCAGTGCTTGCGACTTGATGGCGGTGCGGGGCTGGTAGTGGATGGTGTCGGGAGCCAGCTCTATGGCCCAGTTGGCCACTCAGCCGGAAGCATCTCGGCATCCGATGATCTTGGCAAGTGGGGCCGTGCAGACCAGAGTGATTGGATGCTCTTGAAAGTAAGGCTTCAATTTCTTGGCGGTAAAGTGTACACCATAGCACATCTTCTGGTAGTGGGGGTAGTTCTACTTGGAGGTCGACAGTACTTCGCTCAGGTAATATACCGGTCTCTGGACAGGTAGTGCCTTGCCTTCCTCCTTGCGTTCCACTACAATGACCGTGCTGACTACCCGGCTGGTGGCGGTGATGTATAGGAGCATAGGTTCCTTAGGAGTCGGAGCCGCTAGAACGGGTGGAGTAGTCAGCATCTTTTTCAACTGGAGAAAAGCTTCATCCGCCTTGTGGTTCCACTCGAAAAAAGTGGTCGTCTTCATGAGATGGTATAAGGGGAGAGCTTTCTCGCCCAGCCGACTGATGAATCGGCTGATGGACGCCAAGCAACCGGTGAACTTTTGCACGTCCAGCAGTCGGTTGGGTACCACCATCCTCTCAATGGCCTTGATCTTTACAGGGTTGAATTCTATGCCGCGTTCAGAGACCAGGAAGCCAAGGAGCTGGCCGGCTGGTACTGCGAAGACGCACTTCTCGGGGTTGAGCTTGATCTGGAATCGACGTAGGTTCTCAAAGGTCTCCTTGAGGTCTTCCAGCAATGTTCCACTCTTTTCTGTCTTCACCACCACATCATCCACGTAGACGTGGGCGTTCCTGCCGAGCTGCTTGAGGAGGCACTTCTGCATGCAACGTTGGAAGGTGGCGTCGGCATTCCTCAAGTCGAACGTCATGGTGAGGTAGCAGAAGGCTCCAAACGGCGTGATGAAGGCGGTCTTTAGTCTGTCATCTGGGTTCAGATTGATCTGGTGATATCCTGAATATGCATCCAAAAAGCTCAACAGCTCGCATCCGGCGGTGGAGTCTATCACCTGATCAATTCTTGGCAGAGCAAACGGGTCCTTGGGGCAGGCCTTGTTGAGGCTCGTGTAGTCAATACACATTCGCCACTGCTTGTTTTTCTTTAGTACCAGGACCGGGTTGGCTAGCCACTCTGGAAAGAATACTTCCATAATGAAGCCGACTGCTAGGAGTCGGGCTATCTCTTCTCCGACGACTCTTCTCTTCTCTTCTGATAGGCGGCGCAGGGGCTGCCTGACCGGCTTTGCATCAAATCGGACATGTAACTTGTGCTCGGCGAATTCCGTCGGTACACCTGGCATGTCTTTGGGGGACCATGCGAAGATGTCCCGATTCTCACGGAGGAAATCGACGAGCTCGCCTTCCTATTTGCTGTCGAGGTTTGCGCCTACGACAGCGTACCTCTCCGGGTGCTCCAGATCCAAGGGTATCTTCTTTGTATCCTTGGCCGGCTTGAACGAACCCTCAGCCTCCGACTCCTTTGGGTTGGGCGACACCTCTGGCTGCTTGCCGGCCATCGCCACAACCCGTTCCAGGAGCCGCTTCTCGGCTGCGATCACCAGGGACTCGGCTAGCCGACTGCTCTCATTCGCACAGGCAGACGACTTCCGGTAGTCGCTGGCTACGGTCAGAATTCCCCTGGAACTGGGCATCTTCATTTGGAGATAGGCGTAGTGGGGGACCGCCATGAACTTGGCCAAGGCGGGTCGGCCGAGTAGTGCATGGTATGGGCTCTCAAGGTCCACCACCTCAAACCAAACTGACTCTCGACGGAAGTGATCTTTGTCTCCAAAGAGGACGTCCATCAGGATCCTGCCGATTGGTGAGCAGGAAAGCCCAGGAACAATGTCGTGGAACACAGTCCGGCTGTTCTAAAGCTGTCCTTACTTGATTCCTAATTTCTCCATGGTGTCTTTGTACAGGATGTTGATGCTACTGCCTCCGTCTATCAAAACTCGCGAGAAACGAGCAGCTCGTCTATCCGTGGCAAAGGTGGCATCTAAGACCAGAGCATAAGAGCCTAGACTCGGCATCACCTCTGGGTGATCAGCTCTGCTCCAGCTGATAGGCTTCTCGGACCAGTGCATGAACTCTGGTGTCTCTGATGCTACTGCATTCACCTCTTGTTGCTGCAGCCGCCGGCTGCGTCGATCATCAGCCATACTGGTAAACACCATGTAGGCTCCGTGTTCTTCGGGGTATTCGTCTTGTACTGCGCCAACTGGCCTGATAGCCGGCTGCTGGGGCGGGGGCGGAGGCGGCTGCCCAGCAGGCGGGGAAGGTAGGAGGCCATCTTCCTTAGCGATCCTGGCGAGCCAGTGGCACTTCCGGGTGGTGTGATTCGATGGCTTCGCACCGCTATGGAACTTGCAAGGTCCATCCAGAGTCTGCTCGTAGGACAAGGCCGGCAACCAGTTAGGCTTGCCGCCTTTCTGTCGCTTGGGCGGAGGCTGCCCATCCGGCTGCTGGGCTTCAACTATCACGACCTGCCGGCTACTGGAAGCCAGCTGTGGGGCCTTGCACTTGTGGTCGCTTTGCTTTTGTCGCCGACTAGCATCTCCCGCCGGAGTTCTTGGAGCTTGAGGGGCCACTTTGCCAGTTGCGCTGACTTGAATCTCCGCCTTCATGGAGGAGTCGGCCGTGGTGTACTTGTCTGCTATGATCAGCAGCTCGTCGAGCGTTTCTGGCTCGTCGTAGAGGAGCTTGTGCTTGAGGAGGGTGCCTTCTCTGCACCCGGTGGTGAAGTACTCGATAGCCTGCACCTCGTGCACGCCCTCGCAGGAGTTCCGAAGCTCGGCCCAACGCGTGAGGTAGTCGCGAGTCGACTCTTTGGGACCTTGCATGCACAAGGAGAGCTGACGAGGCTTGGGAGGACGCTCGTACATGCTGGTGAAGTTGCGGACGAATGCTTTGGTGAAGTCGACCCAGCTGTTGATGCTGCGGGGCTTCAGGCTGTTCAGCCATGTCCGGGCCGTGCCCTGGAGCATGAGCAGAACGTATTTTACGGCGACGCGCTTGTTGCCGTTTGCTATGCTGACAGCCGTGGAGTAGTCGACCAGCCAGTCTTCCAGCTTCACGGAGACGGTGTACTTGGGCGTGTCTCTTGGGAGCGTGAACCCTTTGGGAAAGGGCTCGTCTTGAATGCGGGGCCCGAAACAAGGCGGACCCAACTCGTCTTCTTCTTCGATCCGGTGGCGGGCGTCGTTTTCCCTAACTCCCTCTCGGCGGCCAAGGCGGTCGCCAAGAGTCGGATGATCAACAGGCGATGGGGAGACTCACCTCTCCTTGCGAGGAGGAGGAGGCGGACAGTCGTCCCGTCGTTCCACTGCTCTCGGGCGGCCGTCTTGGTCGCGCTCTATGGTAATGTGAGTCCGACTGTGGCTGACAGTCGGATCCCTGTCTCTCCTTCCTTGGGCACCATCAGTCGGCGTTCGAGACATCGCGCCTTAGTCTCGGCGAAGGTCATCGTTTTGCCGCTGCGGCGCCTCCGTGCGGCAGCCGGCCTCGTTCTGTGCGGCAGCCGCGTCGAGGAGCCGCTTGACTCGCTCCATCATCAGGCGGCGCACTTCGCCCTCGAAATTGTCCAGCTCGTCCGCCGCCGCCTGGGCGGCTCGAATATTCTCCGCAGGTGTGGCGTACACAGGGCGACTTGCCCCGAACAGGTTGGCAATGGCTACGCCGCGCTGCTGGACCGCGCCGAGGCGGCTAGGCCCAGCTGGGGCTGGCGAGCCGCCAACAGTGCGATCCATCTCCCGCTGGTAGGCTTCTGACAAGCGTCTCATGCTAGCCAGCTTCTTCACGCCTTCGATGATCTGAAGGCGGTGCGCCTCCAAGTCTCCGCGTCAGCGTCTTCCGGAATGGTCGCAGTCAGGTCTTGTAGCGCCACGCCAAGCGGATCATGCGCTCCTCCACCGGGGAGCTCGTCATGACTGATGACGAGCACCTCGGTGACGGTGCTTCCGTCGCTCTCCACGCGAGGGAGAGGTTCGTCGTAGACCACCACATTAGTGGGGAACGCGTCGAGCGATGCGGTGTCGGATTCGACCAGCATCGGGTCGGTGGAACCTATAGATTCCAAGTCTACGGCAGGCTCACCGGCGACGTGGAGTTGATCAAGGAGGCCCACGAGGAGGCTCTCGGAGCCGCCCGTGCCTGCGTCGGATGCAGGTTCGCCGGAGATGCGAACCTCGCCAACAAGTTCGGCGAGGCGGCTAGCGGCGTAGGCGATCTTAACGCCGTGCAGCGCGTCAGCGCAAACTCCGTCTGGCATGCCTAGCTGGCTGCGCTCGCCAGGGAGGAAAAGGGTTCCCGTCCAGAACAGGTCTTCGGACGACGGTGCACCAGGCCCCATGGTGGGCGCCAAATGTCAGGGGTTGGGTGCGACATATGCCAAAGGATGGCTTATCATGGTGGGGGCGAGTAGAACGTCGCCGGTGCCTGCAAACGTGATGAGGCGTAGACATGCACGCCGGCGAATCTTACCCAGCTTCAGGGCTCTCCGGGGAGATAATACCCCTACTGCTGCTCTACGGGGTCTCCGCATGATCACTATGGCAAAGTGTTTACACGATTGCTCCTTGAGCAGTTTCCTGGAGGTAGGAGAGGGCAAGGCTAGCTCTCTCCCTCCTATATGATCTGGTCTAGAGCTAATGGATTCCAACCCTTTGCATGGGTGCCCTGGGGGGTTGATATAGGCCTACCCCCTAGGGGTACAATGGTAATCCAGCTGGACGCGAGCCCAGCCGTCAGTGCCTCTGGCCTCCATTTTCTCCGCCGACTGGTTAGGTACGGAGCCGACAGGTCGCGTCCGCCGCGGGCGGGTCTTGCCGGCTGCTGATTACTGTAGTCGTGCTTCAAATGACGCAAGCTTCATCATGGAGTCGTGGCAACATCCCCGCTACCTGGCGGGCGATCACTATTGCCACTCTCCATCACATCTGGTTAATGGCGCGTGGGCCCCGGGGGAGGAGCCGGCCGACTCTCGGGGGCCGACTCCCGACGGGTCCGACTTGTGGCGCACTGGCCGTCTTCTGGGATCCCGCTGACCGGTGGGACAAGCCGTCGTGGGCGCAGGATTCGGTCCACCGGTGCTGATGTCAGGGCCAGCATGGTGACAGTGCCACGCCACACCGAGATCTCCGCGGGTACGGTGTACTATGACCATGCTTGCCTTTGGAAAGGGGTGGGAGCAGTCTTCATTGTAGCCACTCCCCTGTCCTGTCCCACTTGATGAGGACATGGGGTTTTGCTGGAGTCATGGGCCGACTCCCCAAGGCCGGCTTCTCTGGAAGTCGCCAGTCAGGAGTCGGCTTATCCTGAAGTCGTCCCCGGGACTCGGCCGCAAGTGGGCAGTCGGTCGCCTTGCCGCCGACTTCTCAGAAGGCGGCTCTTCATCCTAGGGTCTTGAGGGGCGCAGCCTGCCCCGATGTCTTGAAAGGTTCTGTGGCTCGGGTTAGCCTACCCGTGGCCCATTACTCCGACACCACTGCTCCCTGATGTGAGAAGTTGTCGGCTGGTGGTTTAGCATGGTGAAAACGAAAAGATTCCCCGCTCCCTCCGCCTTCCTGTAGATTGCATTGCCTTTCAGCCGTTTCGCCCCCTTTGCTTCCTCTCCCCATTGCTTCTACATGGTGCCATGGCAGCGCAGCAGATCACGGAGTCTGAGGTGAGGCTCCTGACATAGGAGCTCCATGCCAAGGATGCGAAGCTCAGGGCCAAGGACGTGTAGCTCCGTGAGCTCAAGGAGGAGTTGAGTGCCATGCTCCTCCGTTATGTGCGGGAGTTCACGGAGCTTCAAAAGCGGCAGGCGTCCACCACAAAGATGCTCGAGGCATCAGCGGCGTTGCTACAGAAAGCGGGAGATACGACAGGCCGTCAGGGGAGCCGGCTGGTGCGTGAGCGAGCCGATCATGACGAGGTCCAGGCTTGCCTCACCCACTTGGTGAACCAAGTTGCCACGCACGTGTTGCGGGTGCGTGATGCCTACCGTCGTGCCAGCACGACGATGCTGGCCATTGGGCTAAACCTGTTCGTCGGCTTCCTGACCTGGTCTCCTTCTTCACCTATATCTCTAAGGAGCTGAGCCGTCTCCGCGCGATGGTGGGGGCTGAGCTAGACAAGGAGGGGTTGCGGGCTGCCGTCGCCGTTGTCGTGCGAATCCTTGCAGGGCTTCGTCACCGGAATCCATTCGTGCCATTGGACGCCGTCTTTGACGAGCTGGCTCCTGTCGACCGGGAGCGGGCTCTGCGGGCGGTTGCACCCTGCATCACCAACGACATGCGCCTCGAGAAGCAGAGGGACTTCGGTGGTGTTTAGGCGCCCTCTGCATGGGCATGTCCATGTCTCGGCGCAACATGACCATTGGATCAAACTCAGACGGTGCAGATCAGTCACTGTAGCACAAAGCGTGTGGGTGTGTTTGGTTCCATTCTGATCTCAATATAGTTTTTTCCTCTTCGTGTATTTTTGTCAACCTACTAGTGTGGACTCATGCACCCTTCATGCACTCTGCCAAACAACAAAAAGTGGGTCGAGAAGGGAACTTTTGCTCCCATCCCGTGCGCCCGTCATACACCCAACACTATTCGTGCTTCATATGGTTCATGTTTCATGGAGTACTGTAGCATCGTACTCTCCGTGCGTTGTGGACCTAGTTCTGTTAAAATTGATCCCACCATTCATTCTCGACCGGACAGTCGAAAAAGCGGTACTATGTTACATATAGGAGTAGTTGACATGCGCACAACATCATTTGTTATCGTCATATCTTACTACACTAGCAACAAGATTGTGTAGTACTGACGTATGAACCACTGCACATGCCTAGTAGTAGGAGCACTGTGTATGTTCATGTGGCTGTCGTGTTTCGCAATCCTCCATCGTAAGAGTGGAAACGCTTGTTGTAATCATTTTTTCTTCAGAAAAACAATGGACATGCTCTACCATGCGGATCCTCCTCCAGCCATGCACTAAATTACTCACTTTCGCCGACTTGTGGGACAGCCAGCACCTGGGTCCACCAGCCATGCACTAAATTACTCCATAGTAGAGTGAAGGTAGACTACCCCGATCGAACCGCCGCAGTAATGCCCAATGAGCCGTCAAATCACAAAAACCCCTCCTTTCCAGCAGTAAGTTGGATGGACAAAGCAACCATCATTTCACTCTTCTCTCTCAGCTTCCTCTCTTGGATGGACGCCGGAGCACCAGCCGATGTGATGTCTATGGCTCTGGCCAAAACCGTCGAGGCTCATGGTACAAAGAAGCGCAAGCACCACGCTGACACTACCACAGACAAGCTCAAAGCCATCGCCCTGTCCAAGCCCCCCCTCTCCGGGATCCCTCACTAAGCAAGTCCAGGTAATGTCTCTTGTTGACGATCTTTTTCTCGATCTTGATCGTGTTTTTTCATCTAACACGTAGTACTAGTACTGGTAGTACAACTTTTTGGGTGATCTTGCATGTGATTTTAGTGTGCCAAATGACGGTTCTAAATTCCTCTTTTGACCAAAACATGCGAGAGGTTGACACTGATTTCTTATAGACTACTTTCAACTACTCCCTCTGTCCCAAATTTCTTGTCTTAGATTTGTCTTGATACGGATGTATCTAATACTAAAATGTGACTTGATACATCCGTATCTAGACAAATCTAAGACAAGAATTTTGGGACGGAGGGAGTACTTTATGAACATCAATGCTACCTTTTAAGAGGGTATATTTGCCTCAGTAACTTGTGTTATGGATATTACATGTAATCCCTATGCTCTCATGCCTTTGAAGACATGTTCTAGTGTCTTTGTTCACTCATTTCTGTGCGTATATATATATAGTCATATATGGAGTATAATATCGAAAATCATCTTATATTTCTGAACGGAGGTAGTAATAAAATATGGTTTCTGTTTGAATTAGAACCAGGTCCGTGGTGGAGATGAAGTTCTCAAAGTCATTCCGTGTGAACTGTAAGACCTGATGATGAGTTCTACTGCTGAACTATCCAGCTGCTGTGTCCTTGTCGCCACGTGTCCTGAACTAGTGTTTTCCTGTAGCATTGTTGTCAGGCGTGTTCTCAAGGCTGTACTTGACCACAACAATTTCCTGGTTGTGCATTCGATTACGAATGGTGTGGTTCTTGTAAAGCTTCCCAACAAATCTAATGCGGCATGTCTTCATCATCATGTTTATGAGAGGAAAGACCACTCTGTTAGGTTCTCCAAGGTTGACAAGATGGTGATGGTGCATGTAGACATCTCACACGAAGTCCATGGCCTAGTCATTTATGCGGGGTTCATCCCGTAGGTCGGTGGCAAGAAATAGTCTGCAGAGTTTAGTTAGTGCAACTTTGCTTGTCCGTAGTAAGTACTATTATTCAGTACTTGATTTGTGTTTGTGAACCCTGTATTGTTTATTAGTACTGCTGCTCTTGGTGTGTGGTCAGTCCTGAGAACGGTCTATGTTAATGTCTGTCCACTCAATTCAGTCTGTATATTTTGAGGTATCCAGATCATATTTTTTGTGAGGACGGTTTATCAATTATGGTTACACTCCAATATCTGTATGCATTGCAGGGTTTATCGCACCCACCAGGATTTCCAGTCCCATGGATGTTCAGTCCATACGATTTGTCACGACCTTTGGACTGTCCTGCTTGTGGGAGTAGGCGGGGCCCCTGCATGCCACGCGTAGTTGGACGATCAATCTTCTGTTTAGTACTTCAACATAGTGATTTCATGGTAAGGATTCACTCATGTCACATCAAGTAAATCTTATTGATTTTCTGTCTAAATCTTATTGATTTAATGCCATGTTTTCTTTCTTTTCCTGCAATTTTACGATGCAGGTTTTGCCATGTGACATTCATCACAGAATAAACCGTTTGGTTTGCTCTACAATGACTATTTTTGCAGGTTTCACTTCTTATGTCGTGTCAGTAACGAAGGCACTGTCCATCACTCATATTACTGGAAAAAATTGGATCAGTCTATTGTCTGAGTACAAGCTGAATCCCTATGATGAACTGCAGTTTGGTTTAACAAAAATGCCACAATTAGTCCTTCTCGCATTTAAAAGAAATGAAGAAAAAAACTGGATCACGGTCACGGATCCTAGTCAAGTTAGAAAGCTGATCATAGAAGACCAGACATGATCACCGCTATCTTGCACATATCGAGCATTGGTAGTTGCTCTAGCACTGACAGCGGCAGCAGATCAGTCTGATGTAGCTGAGGATTGGGCACCGACCGTGTCAGCGGATCAGTCTGATCTACCGGAGGATCGGGCATCGACACCGGCACCTGCTCCGACACTGGCACCAACTCTACAAGGAGCACCATCTCCAGCAGCAATAGCGGCTTCGGCACCTGCACCAACACTTGCACTTGCATCTGCTCCGGCCCGTGTAGTTGCACCGGCAACAGACTGGGCTACATTTCGCACTTCATATACCAAAGTCCTTACAAAAACCGACATGTCCACCTTCTTGGTAAGCATTGGCCGCCCAAGTGATTCGTTCTTTTTTCTTTCCATGTTGTTTCACATGATTCACTATGTTGATCTAACTGTTTGGGTATGTCTTCTTGTTTGCAAATAGAGAATTCCTAGAGCAACGAGGGAGTCGTTCAACAATCCGGGCGACCGCGGCCAAGTTTCTCTTACCATGCGCAGCCTTGGTGTGAATGAACCTGCTCAATATACCATAAGCACAAAGGATGGTCGCATGATGATTGATGCTAAAGGATGGTCAAGGTTCAAATCTAAATTATATCTTGTGGTAGGGGATGATGTGAAAATCAAACTTTCTCGGCAAGGAGAGCTGGTCCAAATCAACTTTGAAATTCTTCAGTAGCAGCACGCAACTGCGGAACTGATCTATCCTCCAAGAGATTTTGATGTAATAATCTGGCATGGTGAAACAAGTGTCCTATGTGTATAAGTAGTACGACAGTATTATTTATCACATGGTATATCGTTGATAGAATTGCAACTCTGATTGCTGGTTAGGAACTGTCGTTCGATTTCATTCCAACAACTGTCGTGCTTTATTCAATTTTGTGTATTCGCCTTGCGATAGCATCTAAAACCAGCGCCATACCGATCGCTTGCAATATGAAAAGCGCTAAGGTAGAACACATGGGCCCCCAAACATGCAGGGTCGGCATGCGGCCCAAAGTCCAGAACCGTGAGCCTATCTGAGTATTATATTCTCAGCTGAACCCCCATAAAAAAAGTTGAACCCCCATAATGCACGTGCATTGCAGAGGGAGTATATTTCTCGGCAAGGTGAGCCTGTGATATAAAAGATTTGTATATTTCTTTATAGAGGGAGTATCTCTCTATCAAAAAATATATTTATGTGTAACTAGTTACTCTTGTCTTTCTACTTCCTTTTGCTGATATGTGGGGTAACCGACAATGGGGTCCACGTGCCATATGCACAAATTAGATTACACAACTTCAGGGTAGACACACCCCGGTCGTAGCGCCGCAGTAATGCCTAATG
>NC_041380.1:216600676-216628908 GCF_002162155.2 Triticum dicoccoides
CGAAGCGGCAATATTTCACTAGGCCTGAATCCCCTTCTCCCTCTTCTGCTTGTTCAGAGAAAACCCCCTCTCAGTGATTGCATAGGGTTTTCTCATGGAGAACCAGGTACGAATTCTTCATCCATCCCCGATAAATCAATGTCCCTTGGTTGCAGGCAATCCTAGGATGGCAGCCGCCGCCGTTGATGCATTTTTCTTCCTACTGAATCTAGTGTGTTTCATTTGCAGTGCCCAAAGTGCGAGTACCCTATAGGTTTCTACGCCCTCGGCAAGACGCCACACTTGTTCCTTCCCATCCTAGCACAGCATTTTGAAATGCGCACAGTATGTTCCTAGAATCCTCTTTTCTATCTGGGAGGGTGGGGTTTTTTTGAACATGCTGTGTTCTCATATTTTTTTTCCTGAAGTGTATTATTTGCTCTGATAGAACACGTGTACTCAAGATGCTCGGCCTTGCCAGAACTGAATACACTAGTTTAATGGTCACAGTGAAGACAAGCCATGGATATAAGTTCCGAGTTGGGTTCCTGAACCAAGAAGATCGCTGCTTTTTTATGGCCGAACTTGGATAAACTTTCTCAAGTGTTATGGAGTGAATGTTGGCGCATGAATGTTGATGGAAATAGCAGAACCTGATCTCATCTTCACTGCGATCTTCCACCCCGACGTCATTCCAATTGTTCATCCATGTTAGTTTTGTATCTGGTTCTTGCTTGTTGCCTTGATTACTTCTTAACCCACCTAGTCTGTCTAACTAATCACAATTCAACTTTGGAAGTAGCAACGAATTACTCACGAAGATGCTACTTCTAACTAATATTTTCTTATAATTGGTGGCACGTGTAGGTTTTTTCAGAGTTAAGCAGTCTGCTCGTTTGTTACTCTGTAATAACTCGGCTGTTACTAATGGCACTAAAGTTGACTGGATCGACATCCACAAGTTCCTACACTTTATTGATTGTCTTGAGGTCCTTGTGGGGCGTTTCAATGGTCGAAGGCCACGTGGGATATGTGTGCCACTGCTGCACTCGTTGAACAGGTCCAACTGTGTCGAGAAACTTATGGTACGAGCTATTTTCTGTTATATATGTTGTTCATAAACTATTGCTTATACACAGTTTTACAGCTGTGATCTTCTTGAAATAGGAACTGCCAAGTTCTATTGTTCCTATACAGATGCCTGACCATGGTCGGGTCAGACTTGCACTTGGTCACAACATGATGTTTATGTCGACCTACTCAATTACCCTTGGAGGTCAAAAGATACTTATTCATTGGTGGTCTCACATAATGAAGGCCCGTCCATCATGGAGAATAGGATAGAAGATTATGTTCATGCTTTTCCATGGCTCTAAAGCGAATATCCTGTTTATTGACCATGTTGTGAGATAAAGCCGCATTTAGAAGGTTGTGGATGTGCGGGGTGGTGCCTGGGCCTTGTCCTGGGGCTTGGCGGCCTCATCCTTGGTTAACTGTAAGCAAAGTAGCACTGTTCGAGGCGTGCTTTGTACGGTTGAACTTGTATAAGTACTCATACTGCTTTCAGCTTTGGTTGTTAGGTGTCCCTACTGGTTTCAGTTAAGGTTGTTAAGTACTCCTGCTGCTTTTAAAGACTGTCGTGTTTCTTCAGTCCTGTCCACCTCCAGCCGCCAAAACCAAACCAGCACCGGCGGGGCCGCCTGCTTCCGCCTCCCATGGCTGGCTGCACCTCAGCGCACCCATCGCCGCCCCACCATCTCCAAAATCGTTAACACCGACGTCCTCCGCGTGCTTTGGTGCGCTTGCCGCGGTGCCGCCCTCTTGCGTTGTCAACATGGTCAACAAACAACAGGAATCGGCAGAAGTACGTGGAGAGGATGACAGTAGGGCCCACCACATCAGCGTATGGAAAAATAAAATGCTTCCTCCTAGTGTTTTCCTGACATCTGGGACCCACGACATTGTGAGCGTATATAGTCAATAGACAAGAGAATAGCACAAGATCAGCTGACACCTGGGACGTAGCTACTCGAGCAGTATTTTTTTTGTTTGGTATTGTTGAGACGGAGTAGGGTTTGAACTGGGCTGTGGCCCGTCTAGCCCAGGCTTATATTTTTATGTTCACCATGTGACCAGCCCAGCTATTTTTTCTTTGTGAAAATGAGCCCAGTTAATTTTTTCTGAAGAATACCCAATCCAGGCCTACTTATTTTTCTATGCACCGATGGGTTGCAACTCTTTCAAGACGACTGCAAATCTTGAAAGTAATATGAAATGGGTTGTAAATATAAAAACAGATGACAAATTGGCAATTACTTTATAATTTCTGAATTTTTTCACATTTGCAGATTCCTATTTCACTGGAAATTAACCTAATTTAAATATATCTTCAAAGTACTTTAAATCTGGCTCAACATTTTGGTATTAAAAATAGTTTGGAACCCACAGAAATATGCGAAATTGGCCCTGGCCAACCAAAAAAAATGACTGCAATAAATTGCATAAGAAGTTGCCATGAGCTATATATAAATTATTAAAAAAGAGGGAGTGGTCTGACTTGTGAGCCTGTTTAGTTGACGCGTATGCAAGATTTTTTTAGTTATTATATACGTCAACAAACAATTCTAGCAGACGTAACCGTTGGATGTCAATACAACGGCCGTCGTGTTTCTTCAATCTTCGATCTTCTTGCTCCAGCCGCCAAAGCAGCGCCGGCGGGACCGCCTACTCCCGCCTCCCATGGCCGGCTATGCTGCCGCGCAGGCCTCAGCGCCCCCTACTACTCCCACCGCTGGCCAGGGCATCCCTCTACTCACCCACGCCCGTTGTTATTCTACGGCGACGGCAGCCTCACACCGCAGCCGAACCGGTGAACCCTCGTACTCCTCTCCACGCGGGCTTCCACTACCGCGTCTTCCCCGGCTCCGCGTCATCCCCTTCCTAGGCCTCGCCGTCGTCCACCACCGTGGTGCTCTCGGCGCGGCGTGGTCAATGTGGTCAATGACCGACTTCCATTGGAAGAGTACTGTACAGGGAGAGGCTGACAGCTGGGTCCACGGCAGCCGCAAGGAAGTGCCTCCTTATTACGCGGAAAATAATTATTCCTCCACCTGACAGCAAGGACCCACCGGACGGGCCACCAGTATTTCGTGAAAAAACGTTCCCCTCGTTGTCAGCTCGGACCCACCGGAAGTGCCTCCATATTACGCACAAAAAATGAATACCCCCTTGCTACCTGGGACCCACCTTGGTGGGAGGCTGACTTGTGGGCCTAATAAGTTGACTAGGACGGAGGCCTTTGTCAACTTTAGTCAATATATGAATGATTCTAGCTCCAGTGACCGTACGATGTCCATCCAACGGCCGTGGTGCTTCTTCAACCTCTGGTCTTCTTTCTCCAGCCGCCCAAAGCAGCACCGGTCGTGCCGCCTGCTCCTGCCGCCCATGGCCGGCTGTGATGCCGCGGAGGCCTCACCGCCCCCTACTACTCCCACCGCTGGCCAGGCCATCCCTCTACGCACCCACACCCCCAGTTATTCTGCGGCGACGGCAGCCTCACACCGCAGCCGAACGAGTGAACCCTCATACTCCTATACGCGTGGGTATCCACTGCCGCATCTTCCCCGGCTTCACGTCGTCCCCTTCCTAGGCCTCGCCGTCATCCACCGCCCTGGTGCTCTCGGCGCGCCATGGTCAACGTGGTCAAGGAATGGCTTCCATCGGACGTGGACTGTACGTGGAGAGGCTGACAGCTGTGTCCATGGCCGCAGCAAGGAAGTGCCTCCTTATTATGCGCAAAATAATTATTCCTCCACCTAACTGCGAGGATCCACTAGATGGGCCACCGTATTTTGCGAAAAAAAACATTTCCCCCTGACTGCTGGGACCCACGAGCTACATCTTCACACGCAAGGAAGTGCGTCCGAAAAAAACGATTCGCCCCCCTAACTGCTGGGACCCACCAGCTACATCTTCGCATGCAAGGAAGTGCGTCCGGGCAAAAAACAAAACGATTCCCCCCTGACTGCTGGGACCCAGCAGCTACATCTTCGCACGCAAGGAAGTGCGTCCGGGCAAAAAAACAAAACGATTCGCCCCCTGACAGCTGGGACCCACAAGCTACATCTTCGCAGACAAGGAAGTGCCTGACAGTCGGGACCCACCTGGTCGAAGCATACGTAGCGTTGTCATTCTGGTCGCGAACGTGTACGTACATATATACTGGTGGACGTAGAGGCGTGCACGTGTCATAGTAGAGGCGCGTACGTGTCGTAGTAGAGGTGCGCACGTAGCATGTACATGTATGTACAGCGGCCAGGCTGCAAGAAAGAAAATACAGCCACGTACGTACATACTGGCAGGGTCTCGAATGCCTACTTGCGCATACGTACGACCAGGGCCCGTATGCATGGTTGGGTCAGAACGGAGAAACAGCGTCGTCGTCGTGTTCATGGGGAGGCAATAGAATGCGTCGTGTTCATGGGGTGGCAATGGAATGTGTCGTGTTCATCGGGAGGCAACGGAACGCATGGGAGCCAACCGGCTGGGTCGAAACGGAATGTGTGGTCGTGTTTGTCGGGAGGGCTTGGACGGAACAGGCGATGGAAACGAGGCCTGGCGTACCGCAAAATGGAGGAAACGGCCTTGTGTTCGACCGGCCACGTTCGAAACGGGATCCTGTTCATCGGGAGGGGTCTGGCATATCACAAAACAGAGGAAACAAACCTCCTATGCTCGAAACGGGGGTCCTGTCGATCAGGAGGGGTGTGGCGTACGGCAAAACGGAGGAAACGGACCTCCTACGGTCGAAATGGGGGTCCTGTTCATCGGAAGGGGTGTGGCGTACAGCAAAATGAGACTCCACGGGATACTGTTCATCTCCACCGTCGACCTCCTCTAGCCTCCACGGGGTCCTGTTCATCCAGCCTCCACCGCGCGCTACTCCACCGGCTACTGTTCAACCGCCCCTCCACCATCTGTTGTTCATCCAGCCCTCCACACCACAGGGTCCTCTTCAACCACCCCTCCATGGGCACCCCTCCACTGTCTACTATTCATCTACCCCTCCACCACACCACGGGGTCCTGTTCATCCAGAGGCAACGCCACTGCTCACTGTTCATCCAATACCCCCGCAACGCCCACTGTTCATCCCAGAGGCAGCATCGATCGGCTTCAGTTAGCAGCAGTAGCGAAGGAATCACTCGGTCGGGTTCAGTTAACATCCATCGATCGACCGCTCGGGTTCAGTAACGCGTAGCCTGCAGTGCAATCGCTCGGGTTCAGTTAGAGCCCAACGTCCCGCTCGGGTTCAGTTAGAGCCAATGACTCGCAAACACGCGCGTACGTGTACGAGAGAAACGCGCATCGCTCGGCCCCAGACCTCCCACCATAACCGGGAACTCCCCGAAATTTTCCTCCCCCTCGCTTCTACCATGGTTTTTTCCGTCATGGACGGCCCAAAGAATGTCATGCAGCTGCGTCTCTGGCCCGCCCAGGACGAAAAGCCCATTTTCTGTCATGATTTTTTGTCATAGAAGTAGGAGCCCACCACATCTATGATGATACCAGGTTTTGTCACAATTATCATCATAGAAGTGTCATATGTGACAGACAAAAATTTCGTTCGGCCCAAAATGTCACGGATGTGTCTTTTTTTTGTAGTGAATGCAGTAGCGAGGGCTAGGCTCGCCACACCAGAGTCTGACTCCTCAGATTCCTCCTCCTCCTCATTTTCCTCTGATTCAGCCTCGGAGTCCATTTCCTTGCCAATGAATGCATGAGCCTTCTTGGAGCTACTCTTCCTATGAGATGAAGACCTTGAAGGTTTTGATGAAGAGGACTTTGAAGATTTCTTCTTCTTCTTTGAATCATCAAAATTGTAGTCCTTGTACTTCTTCTTCTTTGATTCCTTTTCCCACTGAGGACAATCTTGAATGTAGTGGCCGGGTTTCTTCCATTTGTGGCAAAGTCTCTTCTTATAATCATGGGATGAGGAATCTGATATTATGTCATCACTTCTTGAGGATTTTCCAAAGCAACCACGTCTTGAGAACTTCTGGAATTCCCTCACGAGCATTGCTATCTCCTGGCTCAGTTGTTCAGGATCACCAAGGCTGCTACCAGAATCCTCACCTTCAGATTCAGACACTGCCTTGGCCTTCGGGGCTCGTGACCTACCATAGCTCGGTCCATAGAGATCTCTCTTCTCAGCAAGCTAGAATTCATCAGTGTTTAGCCTCTCAAGGATATCAGCGGGATCAACTGACTTGTATTCTCCATGTTCTTGTATCATCAGTGCAAGGGTGTCAAATGAGGAATCAAGCGATCGAAGCAATTTCTTCACCACCTCGTGGTCGGTGATGTCAGTGGCACCAAGTGCTTGAAGCTCATTTGAAATGTCAGTGAGGCGATCGAAGGTTTGCTAAACATTTTCATTGTCGAGTCTTTTGAAGCGGTTGAAGAGATTGCAAAGAACGCCAACTCGAGAGTCACGATGTGTTGAGACTCAATTGACCTTGGACAGTTGTTCCAGATGAGCTTTGCTGTCTCCAAAGCACTCACTCTGCCATACTACCCTTTACTCAGATGGCCACATATGATGTTCTTCGCTTGATAGTCGAGTTGCTTGAATCTCTTCACATCAGAAGCGTAGATGGTAGGAGTGACATAGGGAATGCCATTTTCCACAACGTACCAGAGATCGTTGTCAATTGCCTCAAGATGCATTCGCATCTTATTCTTCCAGTAGGGGTAGTCCGTCCCATCGAAGGTAGGACACCCAGCAAAGACCTTGATCATACCCGCGCTCGACATAAATAAAACTCTAGGCAGTTAAACCAAAGTCACATAGAACAAGGGAGTACCTTGCTCTAATACCAATTGAAAGTGCGTTAAGTCGACTAGAGGGGCGTGAATAGGCGATTTTTATGAATGCTTCACTGAGGAATTTTAGGGTAACGAAACTCCTAAGCGAAGAACAACTTGCAGCGGAATAAGTACTCAGATGCGGACATGACATAACATAGGCATGGATATTGATACGTCTCCAACGTATCTATAGTTTTTGATTGTTCCATGCTATTATATTATCTGTTTTGGATCTTAATGGGCTTATTTATACACTTTTATATTATTTTTGGGACTAACCTACTAACCCAAGGCCCAGTGCATATTGCTGTTTTTTTGCCTATTTCAGTGTTTCGCAGAAAAGGAAAATCAAACGGAATCCAAACGGAATGAAACCTTCGGGAGAGTTATTTCTGGAACAAATGTGATCCAGGGAACTTGGAGTGAACATCAAGAAATCAACGAGGAGGCCACGAGGCAGGGAGGCACGCCTGCGCCCCCTAAGCGCGCCCCCCACCCTCATGGGCCCCTCGCAGCTCCACTGACCTATTTCTTCCTCCTATATATGTCCATATACCCCGAAAACATCCAGGAGCACCACGAAACCCTATTTCCACCTCCGCAACCTTCTGTACCCAAGAGATCCCATCTTGGGGCCTTTTCCGGAGCTCCGCGGGAGGGGGAATCAATCACGGAGCGCTTCTACATCAACACCATAGCCTCTCCGATGATGTGTGAGTAGTTTACCACAGACCTTCGGGTCCATAGTTATTAGCTAGATGGCTTCGTCTCTCTCTTTGGATCTTAATACAATGTTCTCCTAGATCTTCTTGGAGATCTGTTCGATGTAATTTTTTTGCGGTGTGTTTGTAGAGATCGGATGAATTGTGGGTTTATGAACAAGTTTATCTATGAATAATATGCGATTCTTCTTTGAAATATTTTATGTATGATTGGTTATCTTTGCAAGTCTCTTCGAATTATAAGTTTGGTTTGGCCTACTAGATTGATCTTTCTTGCAATGGGAGAAGTGCTTAGCTTTGGGTTCAATCTTGCGGTGTCCTTTCCCAGTGACAGCAGGGGCAGCAAGGCACGTATTGTATTGTTGCCATCAAGGATTAAAAATGGGGTTTATATCATATTGCTTGAGTTTATCCCTCTACATCATGTCATCTTGCCTAATGTGTTATTCTGTTCTTATGAACTTAATACTCTAGATGCATGCTGGATAGCAGTCGATGTGTGGAGTAATCATAGTAGATGCAGAATCGTTTCGGTCTACTTGTCGCGGATGTGATTCCTATATACATGATCATGCCTAGATATTCTCATAATTATGCACTTTTCTATCAATTGCTCGACAGTAATTTGTTCACCCACCGTAATACTTATGCTATCTTGGGAGAAGCCACTAGTAAATCCTATGGCCCCCGGGTCTATCTTTTGTCATATAAGCTTCCAATCTATTTTATTTTGCAATATTTACTTTAAATCTATATCATAAAAATAGCAAAAATATTTATCTTATTATTATTATCTCTATCAGATCTCACTCTCGTAAGTGACCATGAAGGGATTGACAACCCCTTTATCGCGTTGGTTGCGAGGTTATTATTTGTTTGTGTAGGTACGAAGGACTTGCGTGTAGTCTCCTACTGGATTCATACCTTGGTTCTCAAAAACTGGTGGAAATACTTACGCTACTTTGCTGCATCACCCTTTCCTCTTCAAGGGAAAACTAACGCATTGCACAAGAGGTAGCAAGAAGGATTTCTAGAGCCGTTGCCGGGGAGATCTACGCACAAGTCAATACATACCAAGTACCCATCACAAACTCTTATCCCACGCAAGGAGATCTACCCAAGGATTTCTAGCGCCATTGTCATTTTCCTCTCGTTTTACTCTCCCCCACTTCACCCTGGCCTTTTCTTTGCCCTTCTTCTTTTCGTCTTTTCGTTTGCCTTGATGTCTTACTTGGCTCGTTTGCTCGTTCGGTTGGAATAATTGTTTATTTATTGCTAAACAAAGAACCTAAGATCTATGGATCCTCATCCGCTTGCTAATCTTTTTAAAAGATCCAATTATGATGAACCAATTGCTAGTGAGTTTTGTGCACTAGATTATCTTCCTGAAGTTTTGCTTGAAATTCGTGAATCTGAAATTTGTCATGAAGTACTTTATGAAGTGATTCACGATAGATCTTTAAATAAAAAGCATGATTGCAATGATGATATTTTAAATTCTATTAATGTCAATTGTGCTAATAATATGCAAAACCCTAAGCTTGGGGATGCTAGTTTTGCTATGTCCACTACTTGTTGCAATGATCATGATTGGGGTGATTCTTCTCATGATCTTGAAAAATTACTTAAGCCCCATGATGAATATGAGATTGATAATAGTGTTTGCAATAATATTGAAAGTGGGTTTGGAAGAGTGTCGACTTTAGATCCCACATATTTAGATAATGTTCAATCTTATGAATTTTTTGATAAAAGTGGGTTTGGGGAGGTCATGACTTTAGTTAATGTTAATCCCACTATTTTGGAAGAGTGTCAACTTTGCATGCATGTGGATCCTGTTGAGAATATGTTTTGTGATAGCGATATTGTTGAATTTGAATATGATCCCACATGTAATTATTATGAGAGAGGAAAATATGGTTGTAGAAATTTTCATCTTACTAAATTACCTCTCATCATGTTTAGATTGCTATCGTCTCTTTCTTCTTCCTTGCATATGCTAATTTTTGCTTGCTATGATAATTTGTTTGCTTATAAAATGCCTATGAATAGGAAGTATGTTAGACTTAGATGTGTTTGTCACATGCTTTATGATTCTCCTTTTGTGCTTTAGTTCTTGTCTTTCATGTGGGCATCATTAAAATTATCAATGTCTAGCTAAAGGGCTTTAAAGAAAAGCGCTTGTTGGGAGACAACCCAATATATTTCCTTTCTGTTTTTAATAAATAATTCATCTAGCCTCTGTTTAGATGTGGTTTATGCTTTTAATTATTTTTTGTGCCGAGTAGAACCTTTGGGAAGACTTGGGGGGAGTTTATGTGATCTTGCTATACAAAAACCGAAACTTTAGTGCTCACGAGATTTGCTGCCATTTTTTACTGGAGAGTGCGATTAGGTTGATTCTTTTATCAGACAATTAATAGACAAATTCCTCACGTCCACCAATTTATTTTAGAATTGTTGGGCTTATAGAAGTATTCCAAACATACAAATTACTTCAGACTGTTCTTTTTTTTTGACAGATTCTATTTTCCATGTCTTGTTTGCTTATTTTGATGTATCTATGGCTAGTATCGGAGGGTATGAACCATAGAGAAGGTGGAATACAGTAGGTTTAACACAAATATAAATAAGTAATGAGTTAATTACAGTACCTTAAGTGGTGGTTTGTTTTCATATAGTAACGGAGCTCATGAGATTTTCTGTTGAGTTTTGTGTTGTGAAGTTTTCAAGTTTTGGGTAAAGATTTGATGGATTATGGAATAAGGAGTGGCAAGAGCATATTCTTGGGGATTCCCAAGGCACCCCAAGGAAAAATTCAAGGACAACCAAAAGCCTAAGCTTGGGGATGCCCCGGAAGGCATCCCCTCTTTCGTCTTCTTCCATCGGTAACTTTACTTGAGGCTATATTTGTATTCACCACATGATATGTGTTTTGCTTGGAGCATCTTGTATGATTTGAGTCTTTTATTTTTAGTTTACCACAATCATCCTTGATGTAAACACATTTTCGAGAGACACACATGAACTGGAATTTATTAGAATACTCTATGTGCTTCACTTATATCTTTTGAGCTAGATAATTTTGCTCTAGTGCTTCACTTATATCTTCTAGAGCACGGTGGTGGTTTTATCTTATAGAAATTATTGATCTCTCATGCTTCAATTATATTATTTTTAGAGTATTTTAGAACAGCATGGTAATTTTATTTGGTTATAAAATTAGTCTTAATAAGATAGGCATCCAAGATGGGTATAATAAAAACTGCATTGAATACTATGAGAAGTTTGATACTTGATGAATGTTTTGAGATATGAAGATGGTCATATTAGAGTCATGCTAGTTGAGTACTCGTGAATTTGAGAAATACTTGTTCTAAAGTTTGTGATTCCCGTAGCATGCACGTATGGTGAACCGTTATGTGATGAAGTCGGAGCATGATATATTTATTGATTGTCTTATGAGTGGCGGTCGTGGACGAGCGATGGTCTTTTCCTACCAATCTATTCCCCTAGGAGCATACGCGTAGTACTTTGTTTCGATAACTAATAAATTTTTGCAATAAGTATGTGGATTCTTTATGACTAATGTTGAGTCCATGGATTATACCCACTCTCACCCTTCCACCATTGCTAGCCTCTCTAGTACCGCGCAACTTTTGCCGGTACCGTAAACCCACCATATACCTTCCTCAAAACAGCCACGGTACCTACCTATTATGGCATTTCCATAGCCATTCGAGATATATTTCCATGCAACGTACCACTGTTCCGTTTGTTATGACACGCTCCATCATTGTCATATTGAATTGCATGATCATGTAGTTGACATCATATTTGTGGCAACGCCACCTTTATAATTCTTTCATACATGTCACTCATGAGTCATTGCACATCTCGGTACACCACCGGAGGCATTCACATAGAGTCATATTTTGTTCTAAGTATCGAGTTGTAATTTTTCGAGTTGTAAGCAAATAAAAGTGTGATGATCATCATTATTATAGCATTGTCCCATGTGAGGAAAGGATGATGGAGATTATGATTCCCCCACAAGTCGGGATGAGACTCCAGACGAAAAAAGGAGAAAGGCCATAAAAAGGAGAAGGCCCAAAAAAAGAGAAAAAAGAAAAGAAAAAAGAGATGAGAGAAAAATAGAGAAGGGACAATGTTACTATCCTTTTACCACACTTGTGCTTCAAAGTAGCACCATGATCTTCATGATAGAGAGTCTCTTATGTTTTCACTTTCATATAATAGTGGGAATTTTATAATATAGAACTTGTCTTGTATATTCCAATGATGGGCTTCCCCAAAATGCCATAGGTCTTCATGAGCAAGCAAGTTGGATGCACACCCACTTAGTTCTTTTATTGAGCTTTGATACAGTTATAGCTCTAGTGCATCCGTTGCATGGCAATCCCTACTCACTCACATTGATATATATTGATGAGCATCTCCATAGCACATTGATACGCCTAGTTGATGTGAGACTATATTCTCCTTTTTGTCTTCTCCACAACCACCATTCTATTCCACATATAGTGTTATGTCCATGGCTCATGCTCATATATTGCGTGAAGATTGAAAAAGTCTGAGAATGTTAAAAGTCTGAAACAATTGCTTGGCTTGTCATCGGGGTTGTGCATGATTTAAATACTTTGTGTGATGAAGATAAAGCATAGCCAGACTATATGATTTTGTAGGGATAACTTTCTTTAGCCATGTTATTTAGAGAAGACATGATTTCTTTGTTAGTATGCTTGAAGTATTATTATTTTTATGTCAATATTAAAATTTTGTCTTTAATCTTTCGGATCTGAACATTCATGCCACAATAAAGAAAATTACATTGAGTATTATGTTAGGTAGCATTCCACATCAAAAATTCTATTTTTATCATTTACCTACTCGAGGACGAGCAGGAATTAAGCTTGGGGATGCTTGATACGTCTCCAATGTATCTATAATTTTTTATTGTTCCATGCTATTATATTATCTGTTTTGGATGTTAATGGGCTTATTTATACACTTCTATATTATTTTTGGGACTAACCAACTAACCCAAGGCCCAGTGCAAATTGCTATTTTTTGCCTATTTCAGTGTTTCGCAGAAATAAAATATCAAATGGAATCCAAACGGAATGAAACCTTCGGGAGAGTTATCTTTGGAAAAAAACATGATCCAGGGCATTGTCCCATGTGAGGAAAGGATGATGGAGACTATGATTCCCCCACAAGTCGGGATGAGACTCCAGACGAAAAAAGGAGAAAGGCCATAAAAAGGAGAAGGCCCAAACAAGAGAAAAAAGAAAAGAAAAAAGAGATGAGAGAAAAAGAGAGAAGGGACAATGTTACTATCCTTTTACCACACTTGTGCTTCAAAGTACCACCATGATCTTAAAGATAGAGAGTCTCTTATGTTGTCACTTTCATATAATAGTGGGAATTTTATAATATAGAACTTGTCTTGTATATTCCAATGATGGGCTTCCCCAAAATGCCCTAGGTCTTCATGAGCAAGCAAGTTGGAAGCACACCCACTTAGTTCTTTTGTTGAGCTTTGATACAGTTATAGCTCTAGTGCATCCATTGCATGGAAATCCCTACTCACTCACATTGATATATATTGATGGGCATCTCCATAGAACATTGATACGCCTAGTTGATGTGAGACTATATTCTCCTTTTTGTCTTCTCCACAACCACCATTCTATTCCACATATAGTGCTATGTCCATGGCTCATGCTCATATATTGCGTGAAGATTGAAAAAGTCTGAGAACGTTAAAAGTCTGAAACAATTGCTTGGCTTGTCATTGGGGTTGTGCATGATTTAAATACTTTGTGTGATGAATATAAAGCATAGCCAGACTATAGGGATAACTTTCTTTAGCCATGTTATTTAGAGAAGACATGATTTCTTTGTTAGTATGCTTGAAGTATTATTATTTTTATGTCAATATTAAACTTTTGTCTTGAATCTTTCGGATCTGAACATTCATGCCACAATAAAGAAAATTACATTGAGTATTATGTTAGGTAGCATTGCACATCAAAAATTCTATTTTTATCATTTACCTACTCGAGGACGAGCAGGAATTATGCTTGGGGATGCTTGACACGTCTCCAACGTATCTATAATTTTTGATTGTTCCATGCTATTATATTATCTGTTTTGGATGTTAATGGGCTTATTTATACACTTCTATATTATTTTTGGGACTAACCAACTAACCCAAGGCCCAGTGCAAATTGCTATTTTTTGCCTATTTCGGTGTTTCGCAGAAAAGGAATATCAAATGGAATCCAAATGGAATGAAACCTTCGAGAGAGTTATCTTTGGAAAAAACATGATCCAGGGGACTTGGAGTGGACGCCAAGAAATCAACGAGGAGGCCACGAGGCAGGGAGGTGCGCATGCCCCCCTGGGCGCGCCCCCACCCTCGTGGGCCCCTCGCAGCTCCACCGACCTACTTCTTCCTCCTATATATGTCCATATACCCAGAAAACATCCAGGAGCACCACCAAACCCTATTTCCACCGCCGCAACCTTCTGTACCCAAGAGATCACATCTTGGGGCATTTTCCGGAGCTCCGCCGGAGGGGGAATCAATCACGGAGGGCTTCTACACCAACACCATAGCCTCTCCGATGAGGTGTGAGTAGTTTACCACAGACCTACGGGTCCATAGTTATTAGCTAGATGGCTTCTTCTCTCTCTTTGGATCTTAATACAATGTTCTCCTCGATCTTCTTGGAGATCTATTCGATGTAATTCTTTTTGCGGTGTGTTTGTCCAGATCCGATGAATTGTGGGTTTATGATCAAGTTTATTTATGAACAATATTTGATTCTTCTCTGAAATATGTTATGTATGATTGGTTATATATGCAAGTGTCTTCGAATTATCAGTTTGGTTTGGCCTGCTAGATTGATCTTTCTTGCAATGGGAGAAGTGCTTAGCTTTGGGTTCAATCTTGTGGTGTCCTTTCCCAGTGACAGCAGGGGCAACAAGGCACGTATTGTATTGTTGCCATCGAGGATATGAATATGGGGTTTATATCATATTGCTTGAGTTTATCCCTCTACATCATGTCATCTTGCCTAATGCGTTACTCTGTTCTTATGAAATTAATACTCTAGATGCATGCTGGATAGTGATCGATGTGTGGAGTAATAGTAGTAGATGCAGAATCGTTTCGGTCTACTTGTCGCGGACGTGATGCATGTATACATGTGTCGGCGTTCTGGGAACGGGGGTCCCCAGACATGCCTCCCTGCGGCCCACAGCGTGGCTAAGCCAGCAGGACGTACTGCCCATCTTCATCAACAAAGCATCCAAGACCCTCGTGAGGCTGACGATGCAAGACCTTCTCTGGAGTGGCCTAGCCAGGCAACCTCACGAGGAGCAGAGATATCAAGCCGTGGCAAAACTCACGAGGCCCTCATGACGTGAGCCATGACGTACGACACCATGCGGGCGCCAGGCGGGCGCCAGCGCGCGCAGCGTCCATGTTTCCTCTTTGGTGCTAAGGAGGCCAGCGCAGACGAAGAGTACCGAGGCAACAGGCAAAGGTTTCTATATTGGTGCAACAACACCAAGACCAGGAGGACGGCAAGACAGAGGTCATCGTGGAGCCCAAGACGGCGTGACCGCTAGAGCTTTTCGCACGCGAAGACCACTTTTGTCAGGATAGCTTGTACCATCTGTTCCCCTTCGAATTTGCCCGCCGTTGTTGGCTCCCTTCCCGCTCGATATTTGGGAAGAGGACCAGGGCCTATATAAGTAGATCTAGCCACCATAGTAGGAGAGGCGAAGCGAAACGGAGAAGGGATCATCTCATCTCATCTTAGCTTGATCCAACCCGATCGAGAGCCTACTCACAAGAACACCTCAACCGTAGGAGGCTGTTCTTCCCTTGTACTATTCATCATCAGCCCTAGAGGCAAATCACCGCCACCACACTACAGTAGGGTATTACACCACAACGGTAGCCTGAACTAGTATAAACCTCGTGTCTTTCTATGTTGCGAGTTCGCCGAGTTCGTCCGCGACATCTTAGCGAGCTAGGGCGTAGATTGGTGGGAAGGAAACACTTCGCGTGCACCCCAATGTTCAAAACTTAAGGGTTTGCCGAAGCCCCACATCCGACATTTGGCGCGCCGGGTAGGGGTGCGCCGTAGCTTCCCTTCCATCAGTTCATTGCTCCGTCGTCTCCATGGCGGACGCGGGCCATGCTCGAGCTGAGCGTCGAGCTGCTCTCACCGCCCGCGTCGCTCAGACGGCTCCCGTCGGCAGGGCACATCGCCGTTCTTCGTCTCCCGCCGCCAACGCTGCCACCGGCCCGGCGGGGAACGAGTAGCAGGCATCCTTGCTGGATCCTTCGGTGCGGCAGGACAGCCGCACCGCCACTCCATCGCTGACCCCTGCCGGTTCTTCATCTCACGCGCACCGCACTCCCATGAAGGCACGGTCCGCGCTCCTTGCGGCGAATGAGCTCCTGCGGTACCGCCCTTTTGACGACTTCTACGAGGAGTGGCTCGACCACGTCACTGAGCTCGTCCGCGCCGCAGGGGGCTCTCCAGTGCCATCCCACTCTCTGTCTCCCCCTCAACCGGCCATGGGCGATGGGGCTCATGGCGTGCCTCCACCACCTCAGCCCCAAGACAGCACCTTGGTACCAAGGCGCGCGGCTCAGCGGCGTGATCCTTCGTGCCCGGCGCCTACGCGCGAAGAGAGAAGCTGCCAAGAAATTCCGCGGCCGCGAGAAGTTGCACCTGCACTCCCCGCACCACCTCGTCAAGACCGTGCACCGCCCGCCGTGATGTAGCGCGGACCTCGTCAAGACCAAGCTCCAGCTCCGAAGCGGGCCCCGGTAACCACAGCTGGCTGCCGTGCCTTCACCCCGAGCTACTAGTGTCGCCTGGCCCGGCAAGTTCAAGCCGGACCTGCCTCCTCGCTACGACGGTACCGCCGACCCCGCGGAGTTCCAGCAGCTCTATGAGCTGAGCATCGAACTGGCCAACGGCGACGAAAAGGTCATGGCGAACTAGTTTCCCATGGCTCTCAAGGATGGAGCTCGCTCTTGGCTCCTGAACCTGCAGCACGGCTCGATCTCCTCATGGGGCGAGATGCGCGACTGCTTCGTCACCAACTTCCAGGGCACTCGCGACCGCCCATCAGCCGCGGGTGATCTACGCTGCATCAGGCAGCAACCAGGAGAGACCCTCCAGGAGTACATCCAGCACTTCAACAACACCCGCCTCAAGATCCCCAGGGTCACGGATGAGGCCATCATCTCCGCGTTCTCCGACGGCGTCCGCGACATCAAGATGAAGGAAGAGCTCGCCATCCACGAGGAGCTCTGCACATCTCAGGAGCTGTTCAACCTGGCGACCAAGTGCGCAACAGGTGAGGAGGGGCGCCTCTCTCTCCTTGAGCTACCAGCCGCGGGTGCGGAGGAGAAGAAGGCCAAGGCCAAGGACGTGAAGCGCAAGGAGGCAGCTATGCTCGCAGCGGAGCCCGACATCAAGCGGGGCAGAGATCAGCCCGAGTCATCCAAGAATGGCCGAACGTTCTGCGCCTTCCACAACCTGAACACCCACAACACCAGCGACTGTCAAGAGCTCAGAGCCATACGAGAAGGACGCTACGGTCGACGCCCCGAGCGCAACAACCAGGGCTAAGGCCGTGGAGCAGGACGTGGAGGCGGATGCTGGGACGACCGTGGCCCGCGCCAGGAGTGGCGCGACCGGCCTCGTGAGGACCGCTGGCAGGACCAGCCTCGTGAGGGCGCCTAGAGGGACCCGCCGCATGAAGATCGCCCCCAGGGCAACGCCGGTCTTCCCCCACTGCCGCCACCAAGAAGGAACGATGACCACCACCAGGACGAGTGGGCTGGGGGCTTCCAGGAGCCGCGTACGATCGCCTACATCTTGGGCGGCGCCCAAGCCCCAGCCTCTTAGCGCACCTTCAAACAGTTCGCTCGCGAGGTGAACGCGGCACTCCCCAAACTCGAGGCCACGCGCCCGCTCAGGTGGTCCCAATGCGCCATCACTTTCAACTCGGCAGATCAGCTCAAGTGTGCAGCCACTGCCGGCGCCCTCCCTATGCCGTGTTCCCCAGTCATCAGCAATTTGCAGGTCACCAAGACCCTCATCGACGGCGACGCAGGTCTCAACGTCCTGTCCGTCGACACGTTCGACAACCTCCAAGTGCCTTATGAACCGCTCCAGCCCACCAAGCCTTTCTCAGGAGTGACCGACGGCTCCACCACACCGATAGGGCAGGTCCGCCTGCCCGTCAACTTCGGGGAGCGCAAGAACTACCGCACCGAGCTCATTGACTTCGACGTCACGCACATCCGCCTGCCGTACAATGCCATCCTCAGGTATCCAGTCCTGGCCAAGTTCATGGCAGTCACTCATCACGGCTACAACATTCTCAAGATGTCAGGAAGCGAAGGAATCATCATGGTCCCGTGTGAAGAGATGGATGCGCAGTGCTCCCTCGAGCGCGCCTTTCAAGCTGCAGTAGTCGACGACCCCGACAGCTGAAATGAAGGCCCTCTAGAGTCCATCCTGAAGAAGAAGCAGTCGCGCCATGCAGGACCTCAGGAGGATAGCATCGCAGAAGGAGCCTCGTCAGGACTAGCGCCCGCTCCAAGGGCGCCTCCCTCCATCGTATAGGAAGGCGCCCGGCGCCCTCCTCAGGCATGGCTCGGTGGCTCTCTTCTGGAGGTCCTCGGACCTTGCCAACCTCACGAGGGAGGTGCTTGGGCACCACTTGGAGGCGTGCTTCGGGGCACGTGACCCTCAGGAGAGCACAGGGCAAGGAATGCCCACCACTCAGGAGTTCATCACCAGGATCACCCAGGAACTGCAAGAAGCAAGAGCCATGTGCGGCGATAGCCGCCCACGAGGCACAGCTCCGCATCCTTGCGAGGATGCTGGGCTGCATGTCTGCATCGACGTCCCAGGGCTCAATAGGGCCGCGTCTCAGGAGCGTTTTTGGCCTTCACGTGTGGGCCGCTGCGAGGGCCAGCCGCACAGCTACGTTCGTATGCCCTTTGGCTTGCCGAGCGTGGCGACGACCTATCAGCGCAACATGCAACGTGTCCTGGCGGCTCAGGAAGCCAGGTACCATGCCGTTCTGGAGGAGATGGAGACGGTCTTCAAGGAACCTCCCGAGCCCCCAGAGCCTCCCGAGGCGCAGGGTTCTGGCGACTCATGAGGAGTCATTTCTTCAACACACGCCTTCAGCTGCACCAACTCTACTTCGTCTACAAAACCAGGTGACATCTTCCAAGCTCGTTTAGCTGGGAGTGCCCCTCGGGCTGCATTATTCCCACGCAGCGTGGGTCCGTCCCTGCGGCATGTATCCCTTTTTCTTATGTCTTTAGCTTACCTTGTTGGGGGCGCCCCTCGGGCTGCATCATCCCCAAGCCGCTCGGGCCGGACTCGGTGGCATGTACCTTCCTGCATTTATCCAAATTAATCTGCTCTCCATGCTTAACCTGCCAACTGCTGTCACCTGTTCGATCATTGCCTCCCCCGGGGCCTCCACACACGCACGGCACAGGTGCATGGATCTGTCCCTACCACGCCGACAAATCTGAGCGGTCGAGCTCTGGCTCACGGCACGCCCCGCACACGTCACCTCACCAGGCCGTTAGTGCCTTCACCTCATCCAGAGCAACCAGCGGCAGGCTAACAACTGTAACGGCAAACCATGTTTCTTCCTGTGCCTGTTCACTGGGATCCCGTGGGAAGAATAGCAGGCGGCACCGCGAGTCTCCTTTTCTCTCGTGCAATTCTCTTGCACGTTAAAAGGGGGGCTCCTGAGCATCGCGACTCAGGAGCTCTTACTGGCTCTCCAGCCCTCACCCCTTGGCCTTGACCATGCCATCGCAACCTGGCATACCAGCAGCGGCTGAGCTCGCTCGAGGGCCGGGACTTAAGGACGTAGAGCACTAAGGAGAGAATGAGGGGAGGGAAACTCGTATGGGCCGGCCTAGCTATGCCGCCCGAATAGGCGCGCAGCCCTAGCGCAGCGTCAGGAGTCGCCACGAGATCAACAAGATAAGTCCCGCACTCGGATCGGCTAAATGTTTGGGCCTAATGGTCACTCACGCCTTGTCGCAACCCCGTTGCGGCCACGTCAACTCCCTTTCTCGCCCTACCATGGCTGCTTGAGCACTAAGGGGGACCTCCTGAGCATCGCGCCTCAGGGGCACTTACTGGACCTCGGGCCGCACACCTCCTGGCCTTGACCACGGCACGCGACCTGGCATACCAGCGACGGCTGTAGCCTGCCTTGGGACCGGAACCTGTCAGCGTAGAGCAACAAGCTATCGGGAGGAAAGAAAGTGGGGACCGAGCCTTAACGGGACATGCGTTCACCAAATTTTCATAACAGGGAAGATAAGCACAAAAGACATTAAAGACCCTTACATGCCCCCACGGGGTAATTCATGATTCTTCGTAGGAAACAAAAGCTGATACTAAGGGGAATCCTATCTACATCCTTCCGTGGTGGACACCATCATCAACAGTGGGCCACGGGAGGCCGGCGCCAACCCCATCCAGATTAGGGGCGGCGACGGCCAGACGCCGCAACTCTGCTCTGAGCGCGGCGAGAGCTCGGGGTCACGTAGCTGTCATCGCTCGTCTCCGGAGTCTCATAGAGTTTAGGAGAGCTGCTGGACTCCCAAGGGATGTTGCTGCTGGAGTGGTCACGAGCGGAGCACGCATCAGCTCGCACTCCTCTCCGGAGCAGCACTCCAGGCGGCGGCCCTCAGCATCGAAGACCTTGAAGAAGAGCGTGGAGACGACATCGTACTCAAAGTGGATCGCGAGGGCGCCCCTCGCGCGGCAGACCCGCGCGATCTCGCCCCAGCCGCGAGTCATGAAGATCTTGCGGGTGGTGACCGCTTCGATCTCCGCTCTGGTCGCCGGAGCGCTGCAGTCGGCGTGCTGCATCCAGAGCTCGAGAGGCCCCCTCGGCGGCATCATGTCGGAGAAGAACCGCGGGAAGCAGATCCAGGAGCTTGGAGGCATCGGCGCCCACAGCACCAACTCACGCGAGGAGTCCACGGGCATGAACCCCAGGGGCGACGGCGCGCATCGCCGTGGCGCGGTGACCTCAGATGTGGCGTGGGCGGCACTGCTCGTCACTTCATCCTCCCGAGCCCTCGGCTTGGGCGTACAAGGGCAGCGGGTACCCCAGAGGAGGCTGCTCGCACCAAGGCCTCAACACCACCTGCATCGCCGCTTCATCGCGGCGATGGATCGACCTTTTCTTCGAGGGAAGAGGCCCCGGATCATCACGGGGAGCCTTTCCTTTCTCTTCAGTAGAAAACTTTTTGATGGGTACCATTGTTGTCAACAGTGGAGCAAGGAGGAAAAAGCAAGCAAGCAAGGAAGAGATGGGCGACGGGCGCCCCCCTCCCCATTTTTAGCAAGAGAAGACCAACCGGCGTCTCCCATGATCGCAGGTAATGATTGTTTTCCTTGCATGTCGCAGGGACTTGTCAAGTCGTGCAGTTGCCGAGGTAGCATGGGGAAGCGGAGACGCCCACGTCCAATCAACCGCCACGCGTACATGGCCCTTGGCTTTGCCACGAAGCCAAGCCCGGGCGCACCTTGGGCCCGGGGGCTACTGTCGGTGTTGTGGCAATGGGGGTCCCCAGACTTGCATGCCTGCGGCCCACGACGTGGCTAAGCCAGCAGGCCGTATGGCCCATCTTCATCAACAAAGCATCCAAGACCCTCGCGAGGGTCCAAGCCTCGCGAGGTAGACGATGCAAGACCTTCTCTGGAGTGGCCAAGCCAGGCAACCTCACGAGGAGTGGAGATATCAAGGCGGGGCAAACCTCACGAGGCGCCAGCGCATGCAGCGTCCTTGTTTCCTCTTTGGTGCTAAGGAGGCCACCGAAGACGAAGAGTACTGAGGCATCAGGCAAAGGTTGCTATATTGGTGCAACGAGACCAAGACTAGGAGGACGGCAAGACGGGGGTCATCGTGGAGCACAAGACGGCGTCACCGCCAGAGCTTTTTGCAGGCGAAGACCACATTTGTCAGGATAGATCGTACCAGCTGTCCCCCTTCAAATTTGCCCGCCGTTGTTGGCTCCCTTCACGCTCGATATTTGGGAAGAGGACCAGGGCGTATATAAGTAGAGCTAGCCACCATAGTAGGAGAGGCGAAGCGAAACGGAGAAGGTGTCATCTCATCTCATCTTAGCTTGATCCAACCCAATAAAGAGCCTACTCACAAGAACACCTCAACCTCAGGAGGCTGTTCTTCCCTTGTACTGTTCATCATCAGCCCTAGAGGCAATCCTCCTCCACCACACTAGAGTAGGGTATTACACCACAATGGTGGCCCGAACTAGTATAAACCTCGTGTATTTCTGTGTTGCGAGTTCGTCGAGTTCGTCCGCGAGATCTTAGCGAGCTAGGGCGTAGATTGGTGGGAAGGAAAGACTTCGCGCGCACCCTAGTGTTCGAACCTTTAGGGTTTGCCGGAGCCCCACATCCGACAACATGATCATGCCTCGATATTCTCGTAATTATGCACTTTTCTATCAATTGCTCGACAGTAATTTGTTCACCCATCGTAATACTTATGCTATTTTGAGAGAAGCCACTAGTGAAACCTATGGCCCCGGGTCTATCTTTTATCATCTAAGTTTCTTATCTATTTTATTTTGCAATCTTTACTTTCAATCTATATCATAAAAATACCAAAAATATTCATCTTATTATTGTTATATCTATCAGATCTCACTCTCATAAGTGACCGTGAAGGGATTTACAACCCCTTTATTGCGTTGGTTACGAGGTTCTTATTTACTTGTGTAGGTACAAGGGACTTGCGTGTAGTCTCCTACTGGATTGATACCTTGGTTCTCAAAAACTGAGGGAAATACCTACGCTACTTTGCTGCATCACCCTTTCCTCTTCAAGGGAAAACCAACGCAGTGCTCAAGAGGTAGCAGATATCATGATGAAATGAAAACAAACACAGAGTACAGAAAGCCTAACCACAAGATAAAACAAGGTGAAGACAAACAGACTGAAGAAATTGAACTGAGGAAATGAGAAAGTCTTCAGTCAAAGCCTTCAAATAGATATGAACAAGCACATAACACATTAATGAGGAAATGAATGGGTTCGGGAAATAGAACCAGTAGGCTTGGTGAAGACAATGATTTGGTAGACCAGTTTCCAACTGCTGTGACAGTCGTACGTCTGGTTGGAGCAGCTAGGTATTTAAACCTGAGGACACACAGTCATGAACACAAAGTCCTCACCGTATTCTCCTTGAACTAAGGTCATACAGACCTCGTCCGATCACTCGTGGTAAGTCTTTAGGTGACTTCCAAACCTTCATAGACTCAGTCACTCGGTGATCCACAATTTCTTCCTAGATGCTGTAGACCATGACGCCTAACCGTCTAGAGGATGCATAGTCCTCAAAGGTAACAAGTGTCGGTTCCACACAGGAACAATCTCTTTAGTGATGCTCAATCACTTTGGGTTTGTAGTTGTTTGGGTTTGGGTTTTCCTCACTTGATGATTTTCTCTCAAAGTCCTCGGAGGATGGGATGCTCTCAATGACAAGTGTCAGTTTCTCGTGGAGCAGCCAACTAGCTAGTGGTTGTAGGGGCGGCTATTTATAGCCTAGGGAGCAGGCCGGCATGATAAGACATAAATGCCCTTCAATGATATGACCGATAGGTGGGTAGATATTTTAGGACAGCTGGCGCATAGCACAGCAACGGTTGGAAATTTGAGCTCTCAAATTCCTCTGGGCTATCAGGTTCCTCACTTGTAGGCCATCCGCACTAGCGAATTCCTAACTCCTCAGTTAGAAAAAATTCCTCATAGACTAGAAGAACTTTGTCTCTGTCACTGAAGAACTTGACTGAACTGTATGACATTTCCAATGGCTTCACTCGAGGTGATTGGTAGGTTTAGGATTTTGAGTTGAGCATCACATGGAAATTTTTCCTTAGTTTTTCCTCGACACCCTTTAACAGTACGGTGTTTCCTATGACTCAAGAAAGAGAAAATGAAACTACGAAAACAAAAGTCTTCACACTTCATATTCCTCGAGTGAATATCAAGTCTTCACGGTCATACCAATTTCTTCACTTTCAAGGTCTTCGGAAAACCAAAGTCTTCAGTTGAAGACATTCATTTTTAGGGGTCGACTTTCTCTGTAAATATCAATTTCTTCATAGACTTATAGACCTATGTACACTCATAAACGCATTAGTCCCTTAACCTATAAGTCTTCAATACACCAAAATCACTAAGGGGCACTAGATGCACTTACAGCGGCCCATCACAAATGGTTCACAGTTAAGAAGATTAGCTAATCGTCATACGAGTGTCGGACAGAATTACAAAACGCCCGACCATTGTAACATCGTCGTACACGACAACTATCGCACAAGCTATTCTGTGGTGCAACGTTTATGATGCATACTTCATCAGAAACAGTTCATGGTTGTGAATCATGTACGATAAGGCAACTAACACAAACGTTTAGTTTGCCCGCACCGTTTGTGATATTGTCTAACATCGCACACACTTTGGAAATGGCAACTATGTGCATGCTTGCACATGTTTCCTCCCTGTGAACCGTCTCGGATTATGGTGTATATCACAAACATTTGTGTTTTACCAACCGCGTGTGCCGTAACAACCTGGAGAGTTGTAACACCCACAATGCAGCTACATCTCCCACGTGTCGGGGCACGACTTAGAGGCATAGCCGCATGGTAGGTTTGTCGCAATAGGGGTAATCTTCACACATCCCATGTACTAAATAAGAAAAGGATAAACATTTGGCTTACAATTGCCACTTCACACAAATACAAGTTAAACATACATCATCCAGAGTACAATCAAGGTTCGACTATAGAACCAAAATAAAGAAGACAACCCCAATTGCTAGATCCCCGATTGTCCCAACTGGGCTCCACTACTGATCATCCAGAAAAGACATAAAACAAAGACCAAGATCTTCATCAAGCTCCCACTTGGGCTCGGTTGCGTCACCTGCACTGGTATCATCGGCACTTGCAACGGTCTTCACAAACCCGAGGATGAGGACGAGAAACACCACCATGAATTGTTGAGATACTCCTGGATGAAAATTAGAAAGGTTGAACCAACGATGAAAAGAATTTGAAAGATCTTGGAGAAAGACATTTAACTGATGACAATTCATTCTTACGTCAAACTTTGAAAAGACTTTAAGAGTAACTCTAGAAAAATAGAAGAGTCAGGTAGGATCCTAGGAAAAAACCTATGGGTTAGGGCCCACTCAAAATAAACACCGTTGAATGATTTAAAAGAGAGATTTCACCGGTTGAATAAAACGGCTTGGATGAGATAGCATCCTTGAAAGAATTTGAGCGAATTGAGAATGGAAACTTCAATCTTTTGAGATATCTTCTGCACTGCGGAACAAATGGAAAGCGAGAGGTGAATGATTATGACAGGCTTAGATAACAACTTCCAACATGGATATCATGTGAAACAAAAGGAGGAGATATAATCAACACCGAAGCTTGAATGGAATACACCGGAGAAGAAAAGAATGAAGAATAATGAGCTTGAAGCTTCCTTAGCATCTTCATGAGAATCACTGGGTAAAAACATTGACAGAAAAGAATGGAGAGACTCCCCATCAATAAAAGGATACATGATTAAGAAATCTGAGTCCTTGAAGAAAAAAAAGGGTGGGTGGGTGGGAAAAACAAAGAAACTTGGATAGATGGAAAGTATATCGTTGAGAAAACTTCAAATTGATCTTGCGAATGTTGAAAATGATCAGATCCACTGGAAGAGAAGCACACTGGTTGAAAAAGATTGACATGACAATCTCAATTATCATGAAGGATTAGTATTCACATAGAAATATGAGAACACTGCTTAGAAAAGGTATGGAATCAACACTTGCCATCAAAGCAACTCGAATACCACAAATAAAAGAAAACAAAGGATTGGCTTGCGGAATAAGACAGAAACAAACATATGATAGATCCCATATCGTATCATGTGTCTGTTGGAATGAAATCCTACGTGATACTTGAATTCCCACTTATAAACTCCCGAAACTTTCTGGTTATGCAATCAGGTGTTGGGGATACAGGGGAACCATAATATCTCACCCAAACTAACAATCCCTACATCCAGCTGTATCTATCCTTCAACACATAACCAAGAAACCTTCGTAAATCATGTACCTCAACCTTCGAAAAGCATCCATTATACGAGTTATGGCAATACTCCCGAACTCCCACCCAAGTACTGGGTGGCGTCGAGGTTATCTCACCAACAACTGCATAAAAGAGATTTTCAATGTCGGCGAAACTCAGGTATTCCAGAACTGCAACGATAAAATTGTGATGACAACACCTCGGAGCTCAACTCCCGGGGACACTGCCACAACCCCTAAATGTCAGGAGGCACCAAGGACAATGTTCTCGTCACAAGACTATCGGAACGATTCCAAGATACCCGCGTGATCCTAAAAAAATTCATGAAATTTGAGAAGAGAAAAGTCAAAACTTCTACGTTAGGAGGCCTCACCAGAGCGACGAAGGGACTGAGGAGTAAAAATAATCCTACTCTCCGATATATATAATCCTAAGACTCAAAACATTTTGTTCTAGACTCAACAGCGTCAGCGATTCGATTAAGCAGGGGGCTCCTAAGTCGGGGATGGCTCTGATTACCAACTTGTAATGCCCACAATGCGGCTATAACTCTCACGTGTTGGGGCACGACTTAGAGGCATAGCCGCATGGTAGGTTTGTCGCAAGAGAGGTAATCTTCACACATCCCATATACTGAATAAGAAAAGGATAAAGAGTTGGCTTACAATCGCCACTTCACACAAATACAAGTTAAACATACATCATCCAGAGTACAATCAAGGTCCGACTACGGAACCAAAATAAAGAAGACAACCCCAATTGCTAGATCCCCGATCGTCCCAACTGGGCTCCACTACTGATCATCCGGAAAAGACATAAAAACAAAGAACAAGATCTTCATCGAGCTCCCACTAGGGCTCGGTTGCGTCACCTGCACTAGTATCATCAGCACCTGCAACTGTTTGGAAGTATCTATGAGTCACGAGGACTCGGCAATCTCACACCTGTGAGATCAAGACTATTTAAGCTTATGGGTAGGATAAGGTAATGAGGTGGAGCTGCAGCAAGCACTAAGCATATATGGTGGCTAAGATACGCAAATAAGAGCGAGAAGAGAAGCAACGCAACGGTCGTAAGCTAGGAGTGATCAAGAAGTGATCCTGAAACTACTTACGCACAAACATCACACAAGAACCGTGTTCACTTCCTGGACTCCGCCGAAAAGAGACCATCACGGCTACACACGCGGTTGATGCGTTTTAATTAAGTCAAGTGTCAAGTTCTCTACAACAGGATATTCACAAATTCCCATCTGCCACATAACCGCGGGCACGGCTCTCGAAAGTTTAAACCCTGTAGGGGTGTCCCAACTTAGCCCATCACAAGCTCTCACGGTCAACGAAGGATATTCCTTCTCCCAGGAAGACCTGACCAGTCTCGGAATCCCGGTTACAAGACATTTCGACAATGGTAAAACAAGACTAGCAAGACCGCCCGATGTGCCGACAATCCCGATAGGAGCTGCACATATCTCTTTCTCAGGGCAACACGGGATGAGCACTCCATACAACTAAAACCAGCCCTCAAGTTTCCCCGAGGTGGCGCTGCAAAGGACTCTATTTCGGACCAACACTTAGACCAGCACTTACCTGGGGGGTTAAAATAAAGATGACCCTCGGGTTAATTACTCCCAAGGGAAAGGTATAGGTTGTTAGGCAAATGTAAAACCAAGGTTGGGCCTTGTTGGAGGAGTTTTATTCAATGCGAACTTTCAAGGGGATCCCATAACACCCAACCACGTAAGGAACGCAAAATCAAGGAACATAACACCAGTATGACGGAAACTAGGGCGACAAGAGTGGAATAAAACACCGGGCATAAGGCCGAGCCTTCCACCCTTTACCAAGTATATAGATGCATTAATTAAATAATAGATATTGTGATATCCCAACATATCCATGTCCCAACATGGAACAAACTCCAACTTCACCTGGAACTAGCAACGCTATATGAGGGGCTAAGCAAAAGCGGTAACATAGCCAAACAACGGTTTGCTAGGAAGGTGGGTTAGAGGCTTGACATGGCAATATGGGAGGCATGATATAACAAGTGGTAGGCAGCGTCACTACTGGAATCAGCTACTTTGCCATCTGCCAGCTCTTTGCCGTCAGCTAGCGGACGGCAAAGAAGCTCTTTGCCATCAGCTACCTGAAAGCAGACGGCAAAGAACAAGCTGATGGCAAAGAAAGCCTTTGCCATCAGCCTGTTCTTTGCCGTCCGCTAGCGGACGGCAAAGAGGGAGGGGGGCCCCACTGAGGAGCTGGTTAAAAAATACTTAACGGCCCCCCTCTTTGTCGTCCGCTAGCGGACGGCAAAGGTGGCGGACGGCAAAGATTAAACGTATCTAACGGCCGGCACGCCCCACCCCCCCTCTCTCTCTGTTTCCCTCCCACACACACGCGCCACCGCCCCCACCACTCG
>NC_041380.1:216629326-216629720 GCF_002162155.2 Triticum dicoccoides
GCTGCCCCAGGCCGCCCCGCCCCCCTCCTCCACCGGACACCTCCTCCACCGGCCCAGGTGAGCTCTACCTCTCCTCTGTTTTTCCTTTTTTTCTTCTGTTTTTTTAGTTTTAGGTTTATGTTTAGTTTAGATTTAGATTTAGTTTTAGTTTTAGGTTTAGTTTTAGTTTAGTTTTAGGTTTAGATTTAGCTTTTTCCTTTTTTTCTTCTGTTTTTTTAGTTTTAGGTTTATGTTTAGATTAGATTTAGGTTTAGTTTTAGGTTTAGTTCAGTTTTAGGAAAGAAAAAGAAGAAGAAGAAAAAAACAGGAGAGGAGGAGAAGAAGAAGAGGAAAAAGGAAAGGAAGAAGAAGAAGAGGAGGAGGAGAAGAAAAAAGAAGAAGAGGAAGAAGAAGA
>NC_041380.1:216630208-216635844 GCF_002162155.2 Triticum dicoccoides
AACAACACCCCGACACCGACACGGCACTACCCCGACATCGACACGACACCCTGACCCCCGACCCCGAAACAGCACCCCGACCCCGACACGGCACCCCGACACCGACAGGACACCCCGACCACCCACACCTCCCGAAAAGGTGTTCTTTGGCCTTCCAGAGGCCGACGGGGTCATATATTTGTGAATTATTAGTTAGCTCATATATTTTTCGATTTTGTTATGAAAAACATCATATATAATTGTGTTGATCGTGTAGTTTTAAATGTGCGGTTGTTTCATCGCTGCGAGGTTTGGTGTTCGACGACCTCGCTGTGCGTTTGACGAGCTCTGCCCCTTCGTTCGTGGGTGAGCACAAATGACAAGTCCTCCTCCCCCATTAATTATTTGATCTATTCCGATGAAACTTGATAGCAAGCTATATATGTGTCTTGAATCATCAGTATGCGTAACCAATATGTGTCTCCCGTTCGAAAGCGTCATAGTTATAAATATGCATGCATTTGCATATTTATAACCTTGATTCTTTCGAATTGTCCAACGCTATCCATGGACAGCCCGAGTATGTGTAGATTGGGTTCGTTTCCCATATGCTTTGCTCCAGATCCGACGCATATATTTCGTCAGTGCCTCCCCTGTTGTTCTCCGGGTACACATCCTCTCTGTTTATTGCAGAGACGTGTATCAGGAGAACAGCGGGGAGGTGCTGCTGAAATTTTGCGTCGGATCCGGAGCATAGCATGGGAAAATGAACCCAATCTACACATACACGGGTGGGATTAGGACCTATCATTACCTATTAGAGTGTAGGTTGCATGGACGTAATAAAATTGACAAAGTAGATCAACTGATGAATATATACATGGTGAATTACATATATAATTGTTGTGTGCCCAGTAGCTCTGAAAGTCAAGATGAGTGACCGTGCGTGGATGTATACCGGTCACACTGGTCAGAACAAATGGAGCGCTGAATGGTTCACAAAAACTAAGGGGTTTGTGCAAGCCGCATTTGCAAATGGCCAAAAGAAAACCTGGTGCCCCTGTTTCCGGTGCGGCAATTGGGAAAAGAAGACAGAGGCTGAAATGGGCAAACACCTGCAGAAGAGTGGTTTTAGGCCCGATTATACGGTGTGGACATTTCATGGTGAGTCTGCCCAACGTGACCGAGCTGAGGTGGATCGTCGTTGCACCGACGAGCATGGTACCGGGATGGAAAACATGGTGCAAGGCTATGATGATGCTCGGGATTAGGACGAGGAGATGGAGGAATCTGCAAAGGCCTTCAATGAAATGTTGGAGTCTTCGAAACGTCCGCTCCACGAGCACACTGAGCTTTGTTAGTTGGATGCCATCTCACAAGTAATGGCTCTGAAGGCTCAGTTCAACTTGGGCAGAGAATGCTATGACGCAATTATGACAGTATTTGGACGCTTTCTACCCAAAGGCCATGTAATGCCTGCAAACCTGTACCAGTCGGACAAAATCCTCCGTGCACTGAAGATGCCCTATGAGAAGATACATGCCTGTGAGAAAGGATGTGCCTTATTTAGGCTTGACTATGTGGACTTGAACTATTGTCCCATTTGCAAGTCTTCCAGGTATATTGTGGTAGACAACGGTATGGGTGAGAAGACACAGACCAAAATCCCCATTAGTGTTCTTCAGTATATGCCAATCGTACCAACAATTCAACGTCTTTTCATGGTCGAAGAGACGGCCAGACAGATGACATGGCACAAAACAGGCAAAAGAGTCGAACTAGATGCAGATGGGAATCTGATGATGGTACACACATCGGATGGTGTTGCGTGGAAAAAGTTTGATGAATTACATGCTGACAAAGCGGCAGATCCAAGGCATCCTCGAGTCGGCATCAGCATGGATGGGTTCAGTGTGTTTCGTATGACGGCAGCCCAATACAGTTGTTGGCCCGTATTTGTCTTTCCACTCAATCTGCCCCCCCCGGACAGATTATGCAAAGAAAGAACATTTTCCTGACGTTGATAATTCCAGGACCCAACTATCCAGGCAAAAATATGAATGTGTACATGCAGCCGCTCAAGGACGAATTGCAAGAAGCCTGGGATAATGGGTTCAAGACATACGACGCCTTTAGCAAACGAACTTCATAATGCGTGTCTGGTACATGTACTCGATGCATGGCTTGCCGGCGTATGCGCTATTCGTTGGCTGGTGTGTGCATGGAAGGTTCCCGTGCCCCACATGCAAGGGAGCTCTTGAGTTTCGTTGGCTTCAAGCCGGTCGCAAGTTTTCTTGCTTCGACATGCATAGACAGTTCCTGGATCCTCGCCATAAGTTCAGGAAAGACAAGAAGAACTTCATCAGGGGTAGAGTTGTCAAAAACTCTGCACCACCTGCATTGACAGGCCAACATTCCCTAGATCAGTTAAACGCTCTCGAGCCAGATCCACAACATCCAGGGTACTTCAAGGGGTATAATACTAAGCACGCGTGGACTCACAAAACATGCTTATGGGATCTGCCTTACTTCAAAGACCTCCTTTGCCCACACAACATCGACGTGATGCACACTGAGAAGAATATCGTCGAGGCACTTTTTGGTACATTGTTCGGCATAGATGGGAAGTCAAAGGATAATACTAAGGCTAGAGTCGATCTGGAGGCGCTATGTGATAGGCCATTACAAAACATGAAAGAACTGAAAGGAAAGCAGAACTGGACGAAGCCAAAGGCATGGTTCAATCTTGGAAGGCCAGCTATGAGGGAAATTCTCATGTGGGTGCAACAACAGTTGATGTTCCCCGATGGGTATGCAGCAAATCTAAAGAGGGGAGCGAATCTTGATAAACTGAAGATATTTGGTGTCAAGAGTCATGATTGGCACATATGGATTGAGCGGGTAATGCCAGTGATGTTGTGTGGCTTCATCCCTGAGGATGAATGGCTAGTACTGGCAGAACTCAGCTATTTCTTCCGTGTTCTTTGTGCGAAAGAACTATCGCCTGGCGTGCTAGAAGAAATGGAAGAGTTGGCGCTGGAGTTGATCCGCAAGTTAGAGAAGATCTTCTGCATTCACGTTTCTTCAAATAACTGATGTGTTGGCCTTGTCATGTTGTAGGGGTTGGGACCACCATGAAAGTGTCCGCCGGCCCAACTCCGTCCTTGGAGTTCTGATTCGGCAAAACTTCCCGGGGTTTGTCACGTTGCCTGGTGAGGGTCGGCTTCCAGAGGTTGGATTGACTTGGGAGCACTACTTGGCTGCCCCGGCCCCGCCGGGTGAGATTATCGACGGTGTCTTGTGCAAGACGAGGCCAGACGTCGTGATCAGAAAGTTCTCGGTAATTGCTCCTTTACACAATTAAAAATCTTCAACTAGCTAGTTATTAATTGTACTAATCAATATCATCTCATTTGATTGCAGACATTCTACAGGTGTGAGGAGGGATACGAGGAGGAGGCGGATCATGTTATCCACAAGGAGTGCAAGCGCCTACTTCAGAACTTACGGCATGAGGTTCGGGTGCAGGCTGTTCGAGACTATTACGCCGGGCGTGGTATCAAGAAGCCCAAGCAGGAGTGCCGCGATAAGTTCTTGAGTAAGGAGAAGTACATGAAGGTAATTCTTAAGGCCTTGTACTTACTTCCATCATTTAGTAATTCATAGCCTTAGCGCTCAAGTTTCTATTTGCTAACTTAGGCCCCTCCGAGATGGTGTGCGGATCGGATGGATTGTTGGGAGGTGTTGGTCAATGCGTGGTGCTCAGAAGAATGGCTGGCCACCCACAAAGAGGCCAAGGACAAACGTGCCCAAATGGAAGGCGTGCCACACCACCAAGGCAGCTCCAACTTATTTCAGTACGGGCGGAACTGGGTATGTGGTTTGCTTCATGATTCATGCAATTCATTCATCATACTAGCTTTAGCCCTTTAATTACTAATTTACTTTGTTTCTCTCTTTCAGGCACGCTACAATAAGGAGGATAAGGTGCCAGAGGTGTACGACCTGTATGCCATGGCCCACACTGGCCCTTACAAGAATGTCAAGGCATTCTCTGCGTCTGACCTCGATGATCCAAAGAACTTCACCAACATCTCCGTCCACGACAAGCTCGTGCAATATAGAGATCAGGGGAAGGCGAGGAAAGGGGAGGACTTTAACCCGAGCCAGGGTCCCATTGATACAGAGCTGCTGATGATATCTGGTGGCGGGAGGTCCCATGGCTCCATAGCCATGGGAGATGGACTTATCCGTTGTCCTAGCACTCTCCGGGAGATCAAGGCGCGCCAGTCGAGCTCCGCTCCTGAGATAAGGCCTCGTGAACGGCCAGTCCAACTCGCCTTCAAGGTTAGTTATACGTACTCAGCTATCTTTCTCCATTACATTGTGTGCGCTTCCATCAATGATTACAAATGGTCATGTGAGTGGTGTTGCAGGCTGCTATACAGAGTGAGAGAGATAGAACGGAGAAACTTCTGGCGGAGGCGGTGGAGAGGCAGCGGGAGTTGGAGGAGAGGACGACAAAGATGTTGGAGGAGGAGAGGGCATGGAATGACATGCAGGCAAGGGCCATGTACGAGCTCCTTGTGGTAAGTTTCTTCTGCAAATTACTTGCTAGTCTTAACATTTGAGTCTCATTACTAACTAGTATGACTCTATTGTGAAAACCAAATGTGCAGTCTGTGTGCGAGAAGTCCGGTCAGACCGCTCCGCCGATGCCAGTGATTGCTCCTGGGAGCACGATGAGTTTAATTTGAATGGACATTACTTGCTAGTCTTAACATTTGAGTGTCATAATGCTAACGAGACATTGGAAATGATCTTTGGTGCAGCTTAACTCCAGAAACGCATCGCACGATCCTTCTCCAGCTACCGGCGAGAGCCAGCCCGCTCCTTCTCCAGCTACCGGCGCGAGCCAGCCCGGTCCTACACCTCCGTGATCATGGTAAGTTTCTCTAGTGTTTTGCTTAACAAATGCATAAAGACCTAGACTTAGCTTTATTTCCTCCAATATGCTTACCATAATGACCTAGAGTTAGCTTCTTTTCCTCCAAAATGACTTAATAAGCTTACTGACCTCATAAACCATCCATTCTACCTAAGTTAGCTCTAAAACGATATGTACTTAGCTTACTTATGTCAAAAATGCATAATTAACTTAGTTAGCTCATAAACGATCCATTTTACCTAGGTTAGCTCCAAAATGACCCATCTTACCTAGGTTAGCTTATAAATGATCCAGTTTATCCAAGTTAGCTCTAAAATGACCCAATTTACCTACAATAGCTCCTAAATGATCCATTTCACCTAAGTTAGCTAAAAATGATCCATTTCACCTAAATTAGCTCTTAAATGATCCATTTCACCTAAGTTTGCTCAAAAAGATCCATTTCACCTTATTTAGCTCAAAAACACCTTAGTTAGCTCATAAATGATCCATTTCACCTAAGTTAGCTCATAAATGATCCATTTCACCTAAGTTAGCTAAAAAACGATCCATTTCACCTTAGTTAGCTCAAAAACAATCCATTTCACCTTAGTTAGCTCATAAATGATCCATTTCAACTAAGTTAGCTCATAAATGATCCATTTCACCTAAGTTAGCTCAAAAACAATCCATTTCACTCTAGTTAGCTCAAAAAGATCCATTTGACCTT
>NC_041380.1:216636192-216660530 GCF_002162155.2 Triticum dicoccoides
TCCATTTCACCTTAGTTAGCTCAAAAAGATCCATTTCACCTTAGTTAGCTCATAAACGACCCATTTCAAGTAAGTTAGCTCATAAATGATCCATTTCACCTAAGTTAGCTCATAAATGATCCATTTCACCTTAGTTAGCTCAAAAACTATTCATTTCACCTTAGTTAGCTCAAAAACAATGCCCTTCACCTTAGTTAGCTCATAAATGACCCATTTCAACTAAGTTAGCTCATAAATGATCCATTTCAACTAAGTTAGCTCATAAACAACCCATTTCAACTTAGTTAGCTCATATATGATCCATTTCAACTAAGTTAGCTCATAAATGACATATACTTCTTGTTCTAGTCTTCTTCTTGTTCTAGTCACCTATTTCTAACTTTCTTATTTACCATTTTGCAGATTTCATTCACTTCATGGAACCTAGCTTGCTATGATGGAGTGCTTGCTTTTCCTTTCATGAAACTTTGCATTGTATCTAGCTTGCTATGATGGAACTTCCTATTGTAATGTGTATATGGATGGAACTTGCTTAGGTATGAACAATGTGTATGGATGAAACTTATGTGATATGTGATATGAAACTTATGTGCTGGATATCTGATATGGAAATATATCTATATATGTCATATATATTTGCTCTGAAAATTGTTGGATTCAAAAAAACAGAAAAAAAGAGCCAATATGCAGGCTCTTTGCCGTCTGCCACCGACGGCAAAGAGCTCTTTGCCATCAGCAGCGGACGGCAAAGAGGCCACGTGGCAGGCAGCTGTGCTTCCTGGGAGGCTGACCAATTTGGTCAGTTTGCCTACAATGGCTGACGTCAAAGGCTTTGCCGTCCGCGGCGGACGGCAAAGAGCAAAAACTTTGCCTATAGCGGCGGACGGCAAAGGCCGGCCGTGTAGTGACGTCGGCTGACATCACACGGCGGACGGCAAAGGCCTGCCGTTAGCCACCTAATGGAGTAACAGCGCACTTATTGCCGTCTGCACTCTTTGTCGTCCGCTGCTGATGGCAAAGGCTCCTTTGCCGTCAGCCGCCCGAAGCAGACGGCAAAGTACCTCTTTGCCGAACCTTACTTTGCCGTCACCTTCTGCCGTCCGCGGCAGACGGCAAAGACCTTTGCCGTCCCCCATGGCTGACGGCAAAGTAGCTGATTCCTGTAGTGCATGACATAGCGGTAGAGCGAACAACTAGCAAGCAAAGATAGAAGTGATTTCGAGGGTATGGTCATCTTTCCTGAGATCCCGCAAGGAAGAAGAAAGGGTCCATGAAGAAGACAAGCGGACATAGTCAAACGAATCCTCACAACTCCGAAACGAAACCAAAGCTAACGAGAGAAGCAACCTGGAAAGAAGCAAGCAACATAGTAAACAACCATCACATAAACATGGCATGATGCACAATCAAGTATGATGCATGTCCGGTTTTAATGAGGCATGGCATGGCAAAGTGCACAAGCAAAACTACAAGTTAAGTGGAGCTCAATATGCAACGAGTTGCATATTGACGAAACACCACAACAATTATTTAGTTCTCTCCCGTTTAAGTACTCAACAAAATTAAATTTTGGTTAGCATGGAAAGGGGTTAAGCATAATAAAACTACTTAACTAGGCAAGTTTAAATGAGGCCGGAATAACAAACAACAAGTCCGGAAACATCCTCATGTGCAATTTATGGATTTGGTACTGTTCTGCCCTAAACCAAATTTTTAGAGTTGTTAAACATGCAAAGTAATGCTACCATGTTAAACTATGCATTTTTCTACCCCAAAAACATATAAAGTTTATTAAATTTGGAGCTACGGTTCTTTAGTTATGAAATAAATTATTTTAACATGGCATATGAGCAAATTAAACACAAACAACATTTTAAACATTTATAACATGGATGAAAGTAGCATATACTGAAACTAGATGAAATTCTAGTCATTTTTCATATATAGTTTATTTAAATCTAATGCATGGTTAATTAATTATTATATGCATGAACTCAAGGAGTTATTCTGAAAAACTGCACTCTCCGGTTAATTAGCAAAAACACAGGACTAGGAGAAAACATTATGCGGGCCGCCTCTGAACATGAAGCCCAATAGAGGATAGGCCAGGGGCTGCTCACCCTGGGCCTTGGTTGACCTGGCGATGCTGGGCCATGGTCAACCGCCAAAGGGGAGGCGTCCCAGATGTGTAGAGTGGTCGTGGTCAACGCTCGGGGCGAGCGAGCGAGACAGGAGTTGCGGGTGCTGTCCTCTGCTCGACAGGGAGCAGAAGAGAAGCAACAGCGTCAGGGATCTCTGGCGCGGCGGCGAAGGACGGAGGGCAAGAAACCCGGCGCGATGGAGGTCGAGGAGAGGTCTCCCGGTAGCGAGTTGCTCCACCGATGGCCTCTCGAGGAGCTTGCCGACGGCAACAGGGCAGTGCGCTGCTGTCTTGGCACGGAACTTGGCGAAGGGCGGCGGAACTTGGTGCGGCGGCGGAGCGGGCGGTGTCTGGCGCGGTGTCCACCGCGTTATAAGAGCGTAATTTCACCGTATTTTAATTGCTGCTATTTCAAATTGGACCAGATTTGAATTTGAATTTGAATGTATGCTGCAGATTTATTCATATCAATCAGGTTCAAACAACCAATGCATTATTCGATTCATAGGTACATATACTCAAGAATTACATAAGAACCAAACTAGTACAAATGCCCGTGCATTGCACCGGGCGAAAAATAAAATATAACCGACTCCACGTGCCACTATGCAACATTTTTTTATCTAATTTCACGGGGACATTATCCTCTAGTGCTTTGGCACCAATCACCCTTCTACTTCTTCCTTTATCCACTGTCCCTGTCTCTCCAATCAAAGCACATTGTCGTCATCAATGGCACGTGTCATCCGTAACCCTCCCACGCCCACACTTTGAATTCCAAACTCGTAACCATGTCATCAGCACTCGGCATCAAGTTCTAACTACCATCGCTGACATGTATGCACCATACTTGGCACCCTTCCAATCGGCTCACTCCTTCATTTGCCATTCCCTCCTCTTTATTCTCTTCGTAATCAGATCATGTAATAGTGCAACTGTAAATTCCAGTCAAATGCTGCATTGGCTCACGAAATGTTATGTAAGTCACTGAACACTTCTTTGCAAACCATTTTTTATATTAGAAAATAAAAGCATGAAAGTGTATACTAAGGGCGTGTTTGGATCTCCTCCCGCTCCACGCTTCACCAAATTCTAGAGCGGAGCTGAGCCGAACGAAATATCCCCAAGAAGCTAGCTTCGAGAAGTATCGATCGATTGTAGTATAAAAATCTGGAGCAAGGAAGACCCAGCTCCACAAAAACGAGAATCTGGAGTTCCCCTATATTACAGCTGAAATGCCACTGCCAAACATAACGGTTCGCTCAGCCACGCAAAAGAAAACCATTCAACCCTCGATAGCCAGGCATCGCTAGGAATATCTCCCCTCGACAGGCAACTTGGGCTTGATCTAGCCGGCCCAGTATGGTCCTACACAGTCCAGCAACTGCTCCCAGCCTAAAATCGCGATGGGAAGCTGATTTTGTTGCAAAACGGAACGAGATCGCTGCTTGGAGTGAGAAGACGAGAAGAGAAGCTGGATTTGGGAAGTTTTGTGAAGTTGGAGGAAATCCGACCAGGCCCTAAGTTTTTAGTTCCTGCCAGGAATTTCAGGACTTAGCACTTGAACTTTGTACAGACGATTCTCCTGTTGCGCAGCAGAATGGTCGCTGCCATTGACACGCAAAGAAAAAACTTGAGAAGTGTAAGTGTACTGAAGCGTGGAGTACACAATGTTTTCAGTCTGAGTTGGTTGAACCTTTGTTTTAGGCTATCTTTTTTTTGGTTTTATGCCACGACGCTACTGGTCTGTGTCGTTCCGTATCTTTCGATAGTGGAACCATATCTACTCTAGGTCGTATGAAAAGAACACATCATTATCAATTTGGACTAAGGTGACCAATACAAATCTTTCATGAGATCGTGTGGCGCTCAAACAAATGTACATATATCAGACAACAACATTGGGTACTCGTACATGCATACACCAGGCGTAACAACTAATAAATGGGAGTGTAGTGCTCCAATTCCTTACGAAGCGGAAGGCTGTAAGCTACAGAAAGTAGGCAACGTAATTTAGTCCAAGAATCCAAAAATGAACTAAATCATTATTAGGTACATATAATGAGAAGAACAATAAAAATTGTAGCAGTTAAGTATTAACATGAGGGTATAAAAATCCAAGAACTAATAGCTCTCTTGGGCCATTGCCAGATTATTATTTTGTTCCACCGTATTTTCAGATTTGCCGGCACGACCTTGGGCCATTATCGTATCCTGACCTTGTTGTGTTCAATGCCTACATTTAGCGTACCGTCTGAAATCTATCAACCAGCAACACGGCTACAATTGTTATTTCAAGGTAACAATATCAGAAGGCACGTTACCTAAACTGAACATGTAAGGCTCTACATTGGGGTATCATCAATTTTCACAAGAAAACCTAGAAAAAATAGAGTTTGTAAATAGAGAAGTCTGCCGAGCAATGTTCAACAGTGATCATGGCATAGTTAGGACAGTTCCAAGAGGAAACAGAGTCCAGGAATTTTGCAAGGCTCTCTGTAGTTTGAAACAGAAACAGACAAAGTTAACTGCTGGTTCATAAATCAAAATAAACCCATCTATTCAAAATAAAGAGAAGATGCAATACAAATAGAATAGATGAGGTACGACATTGGCACTATGCACTTTCTTTACCATTGCAAACATTTGTGAAATCAGATACAGTCAATTAGCAAAACCATGTTTTATTGGGATGATAATAAAGATACAAATTTTACCTCAACGATGATCTAAGCCCTCACATACTTTTTATGGTAGTTTAGTATATGTATATGTTTTTCCCTTCTGGGATAATGGCAGGTAATATCTTGTCCAAGTATTATGCATACATCCAGTATTACTCTCAGCCATACTTTTCTCATGAGCAGATTGTTTCTACATAATATCCAAGTCTAGACTCTAGATTTAGAAGATGAAACAAAGGTAGCAATAGCAGGAAATGCTTTTGATAGTTCACACCAACAAAGATTCATGTACACCATGTTTGCTTATAAACTGACTCATACCATAGTCCACCCAATTTGCAGATATAGAAAAAAGCTTGGAATTGTTGTAACTTGAGTCATAGTTCAAGTGACATATACATACCTTGCCTGGATACCGAGATTGTCGGGATACATGAGAAGAGGGCACTGACAAATATCATCAAGAATGTGAAAAATAGCAGCTTGCAAGGCACATGGATGGTGGGCGTCCATTGCAGGCCATGCTTGTGTCTCAACTCACATCACAGTGTCGCGCCTTCCTTGATCAACCTGTATGACACATGTGCAATGCAACACAAATTGATGACATGAAATAGCGGGATAAAAAATTAATCACTCGTTCAAAAATCCTAGAAGAATTCAAGCACACCACCTACATCTTTCTTGCCGATCTTCATGGTCTTCTCCTGTAACACGCTGAGGTCTTTGACGCTCCACCGCATAAACTGTGGGATGACGAATAGTGACATCATCATGGAAAAGGACTCCAGGCAACAACATGGTCGTGGTCGTTCCATCGGGGGCGTTGCTGAGGACATGATATCACACCAACTGGTACTACACTTTTCGTGAAAAAGTTTGGTAGTATACTTTGTTGAGAATCATATATCAACACAAATCTTATTAGTACATGAGTCGAGGTGGGAGATCATATATGTACCTATGATTGTGTATATCTAACATTATATATGATGGAAATGCATCCAATGAGGCATAGACGAAAACCTGGGTGTCGTGGCTGACAAGAAAGGCAGTGGGGGGCTGGAAGTTGCCGAGCTAACTGCAGAAAATCTGGAAGGATGACAACATCACGTTGATCAGCATGTAGAACATCACGGTTGGCGTGGCCAGAGGCGCAAGCAGTGGTAGCTCCAGCGCCGTTGCTAAGGCCATGCTAGTGCAGCAAGGCAATGAATTTGATCCTACCATAATGGTGATAGGGTAATTAGTTTTTTATGAACTATACACCACATACATTCGGACCAGATTTCTTTCTACTATTCTCTATCACAAATGGAAAAGAGTAGCACATACTGCATTGTTGAGAATTATATGTGGGCTCCAATAATCATACAATTACACTGATTCATCAGACTCATAAGAAAATTAAGAGCATCTAGCTATTACAGTAAAAGAGGAGATGCACTTGTATAGTGCCAAGAACAGAACATGGATTGCTCTAATACATAATATCAGAAGAAATACATTTCTACCATTTATAGAAAAACTTGCACTAATTAAAAGGGATCACCTGTACTTACCTTTACTACAGGAAAATGTCTAAAATATTGCAATAAACTGAAACTAATGCAGAGGACAAAACTTATGGTGGTTGTATCCTGTCATTTGGGGAAACATCTCAACAGTGGCTTTCCCAAACAGTACGCCAATTTCTTATATTGATAATGCACAAATTCATCTTGCAGACAAATCAGTAAAACTAAAAATATGTGTTGCAATTGATGGTGCTTTTATGTTCTCATGAACATCTACGTTAGAATATAAAAATGTAGGCTCATCTCCAGAAACGAAGAAAATGTTAATGTATCTTCTATTAATTGCTAAAGAATAGACCAGGCAATTTCCGAGGTTTAGAGTACTCACGTATATGTTATCAACCAAGGGGCTTCAGGTAGTGTCGCTCTTCGCTGGCTGAATGACGATGGCTACCATAGATTTGCATTAAAATTATGCTTTAACTATAAACTGTACTACTATGTATATGATTTACATGTAAAAACAAAATGATCTGAAGACATAAATTACAAACTGATAAAAACAAATTTTAATGGCACCGTGTCAGCTTGCTGTCACCCCAGTGCTTCCCAAGAACCATGGTGCAAGCTGAAACTGTAAGGCCACTCTGCTTTGGTCAAGCCATAGTAGACTACTTTACCTCCAGGCAATATGGTAATTTGTCTTAGACTACCTATCAAGAGAGATGATTCAACTGAGATTAAACAACAATTAGCCCTTGTCATCACACCCTTCCTTGGCTTCGAGGAGTGAGTAGCTGATGCTCCAAATTAGAGCAATATGACTTTCTATGCTCAGGAAATTTTACCTGGATCCGCTCTATAATTGAGGGATCACTATAATTGAGGGATCACTATAACGCCACAATCTTTCTTATGCAACTTGCTAGTGAGAGAGATGACCAAATCAATGGCGAGTTCTGTAATAAAATTGATGCTCGATTCTTCCAATTACCTCATCCATTTTGCCATTAATTGAATGAAATAACAAAGCAATCACATCATCTTTTCATAATCCGCATAGACATAAGGGAGGAAGAATGCACTGTGCTTCTCTGGATCCTATTCATCGTGGATGTGGAGGATAGCAATGGGAGGAGGACTCGTGACCGTGGGCCTCTGCTCGTTGGCATCGACCACCGCTCCTTGGAGAAGACTACCATGTCGGATCCCGTCGGCTGGACTCTGCGCCATGGTGAAGGTCGTCCTCCAGCGTGGGCTCTCGCAGGCAGGCCACGGAGGAGCGACGCGACTGTGAGGGACACGAACGCCGCAAGGTGCCGTGCGACGCTCCAGCTGTCACATCCTGCTTCTGGTCCCGGCCCCCTCCACTACAAAAAATATACTTCCGTGATGATACGTGTTTGTCACAGTAGGTCGCTTTTTTTCATGCATGTACATCCATGACAAATTAATGACAGAATCAAGATAGTCATACCTGTGCTGTTGTAGAAGTGTTCCATGACATTGCCAAAATTATCAGCATGGAAGTGTCCAGTTCCATGACGATAAATCGCGCGTCACAGAAGTGCTTTCGTCAAGGGTGACCGACACGTGGCATCCACCGTAACGGAACGCCGTTAAGCTATCGGGTCGGGTTTTGGATCCGATAACCCGTTAACATGTCACATCCCTAGTTCTGGTATGATCTAGACCAGCTAGCCATTTGTGCATCATGTTTAAATTCCATTTAATTTTGAAATGGGGATTTGTGAAACCCTCAGAATCATTTCTGGAAATAATTCAGATAAAAATTTCTCCAAAAAGGTCCAAAAAAATGTTCATGTTACTCTCTGAAAATATTGGTCAGAGGTAAAAATCAAACCAGTATTTTAAGGAACTCATAAATATTTATTTTGGACATTTGGAGTTAATCTAATAATTATTTGCGTTGGATAAATATTTCTATATATATGAAATATTGTCCAATAATTCTGAATTTTGGTGAGGGGCTTTGGAATAATCCCTTAGGCCCCTGCAAAAATTGTCAGAATTAAATAAAATGATTTGGTATTTTTATCAAATCAAAATAAATGTCAGAAAAATAGAAAAGAAAACAAATAAAGGAAAAGGCCTACCTGGACCTTACCTACAGCCAGGCAGCCCAGTGGCCCAACAGGCCGGCCCAGTTGACTGGCGCTGGCAGTCGTCGTCTCCACCGCGCCAGAAGGACGCCGAGCGCGTGCTCGCCGCGCGCGAGCACCCGCCGGCCACCTCCTGCTTCCTCGCTCGCTGCTGGAGGCCCCCGACGACGCCACGCACTTCCCTCAACCTCTCTCACTCCCTCTCGCTCTCCCTCCTCCCCTGGTTCCCTCTCTCTCACCCCCCCCCCGAACGGCTCCGTCGCCACGGCTCGCCGTTGCCGCGCCCACCATCACGGCCTCGCCCTCGTTCCGTGCCCAGATGCTCTGCGCCGTCCTTCTCGTCCTCTCCACCAAGTCACGCACCACGGGAGGCCCTGGAGCGCCGCCTCGCCATCGTCTTCACTTCCGGCCGCCGGAGATCGCCCTCGCCGTTCTGGCTGCACCAAGCCTTCCCCGAGCTCACCGACCCCGCCGTTGGATTCGCTGTGAGCCCCGCCGTCGAACCCCCCTCTCCCCTACTCTTCTGGCGCCCTCTAGCCCCGTCTGCCACCACGGCCGTAGCACCTCGCCGCCGGCCATGGCGCCACCGTGGCCAGGGGCCGAGCCAGCCGCTCCCGCGCGCGTCATCGTGCTCCTGGTGACACCAGGAGGCCGTAGAGCCTCTCCGCTCGCCTCCCCATGCACCGCAGCCCTCGCCCGCACTTGGCCGTGCTCCGGCCGCCGCCCCGAGCTTCGCTCCGGCGAGCTTCGGCGCCCCCGCTGCCTCCCACCAGCTCCCGTGGATGCGGACTATGACGGGCTACGCCCCGGTGGTCTTCGCGCGTCCAGACGCCGCTCGTAGAGCAAGTCCGGCGAGTCGCCACCGCATTTTTGGTCGCTGCCGGCCAGAACTCCGGCGGGGTGACATGGCATCGTAGTTAGGCAATAACTACCCCCCCTACGCCACTGACTATGGGCCCCAGTGCTCGGTCAAACCCTGGTCAGCTGGGTTTGACTCGGGTTTAGCCCAGTTGTCACTGACGTGTGGCCCCCACACGTCAGGTTTGACCAGGTCAGCCCTGCTGACGCCTTTGTGATGTCATGCTGGCGCAATAATGATTTTTCTGGTATTAAAATAAATTAGGAAATTCCAGAAAATTTTCAAAACTTCAAAAATTCATAGAAATTCAACCGTAGCTCAGATTGAAATAATTTATATATGAAAAATTATCAGAAAAATGCAATCTATCCATCTGTACCAGTTTCCTGCATGAAAAACCAAGTTATACCTGCTGTATAGGTGAAAACACATGAATGGCAATTATAAGAGCTTATGTTAAAGATGCATTTGAATCTTTGGTTCAAATGGACTTTAACCAAATGAATGCTAGTTGCATTAGCTCAAACAACATCACATCTTCATGCCATGTTCATGCATCATATTGTTGCATATTCTTGTGTATTGATTGTCGACACCGTTCCTTCTCGATAGGTCCTGCTCCGGAGAGCGATCCAGAGCACCTATCAGTGGAGCAGTGCCCCCCTATTGATCTACCAGGCAAGCAACCCCCCTTGTTCATTCCGATACAATCCTACTCTCTCGCTCCTGCTCTCATTTATTGCATTAGGACAACAACGATTCAACTGCTACTTTATGCTGCGGTAGTTGAACCCATTCCTCTGCATGACCTGTCATTGCCACAGTAAATAGTTAAAACCCACTAGCATGTGTAGGAGTTGTTTGAGCCATGTTGTGTTCCTACCATGCCATGCCTGCTATTTCTTAGAGTTGTGTCAGGTCTGATTCATCGGGAATGAATTGGAGTGTTATGATATGTTATGGTGCTGAGAGTTAAGCGTGTGAACACGATTTGGTAAAGGTAGCGGTGAGAGGCCATGTAGGAGTACATGGTGGGTTGTCTCATTGGGACCTCCTTAAGAACTGAGCTCTGTGTAAGTTGTCCAATGACTAGCTTCTACCACACATTGGGCTCCGGGCGCTCCAAGCTCTCTCGACTTATTAACCGCCTTGATCTTGTCCAGGAGTTGCAAATAGTTTTTGGTGTTTGTAGGTAGTGCTATTTTTCTACCGAGTGGCACCCGGCAGGGTGGGCTCGGGACAGACTAGGCACAGGTGGCACGGTGTACCAAGTGGCACCCGGATGGTGGGCTTGGGAACCCTGCTCACATCGTTTGGGGCCGTGAGCGACACCCCGGCCGGATCTCCTTGTGGATGGAACCCAAATAGGTGATAAACCTGGACTAGAGTCTTGCGTGGTTAGTCAGGTCGTGGCCGACACCCTCGCCAGGCTTCCGCTTGAAGGTTGCCGACATACATGACGTGTACATGGTGATAAGTGGTGAGAGCATGTGTGAAGAAGTACACCCCTGCAGGGTTATCATGATCTATTCGAATAGCCGTGTTCTCGGTTATGGACTTCTTGGATGCTTACGTGGTACATAGACAACTTAAAGTGGATACTCTAAAATGCTCAAGACAAGTGTGAGTGCTACAGATGGCTTTCTCGTAGGAGAAACGGGGATGAATCCATAGTAGTGTATTGATGTGGTGATTAGTGGACTCGTGTGCGCTGCCTCATCTCAAAGAAGTTTTCTCATTGTCGTAGAACAGGATAGCAACTGAGTCAAAGCTGGCTTGCTGCAACTAAACCCCACATTACCTTCTTGATACAAATGCATGTATGATAGGATCTGATGTAAGTCTTGCTGAGTACCTTTGTACTCACGTTTGCTTTATTTATGTTTTGCAGATGAGACATCTGTCTCACTAGTAGTACCGCTTGGACCTCGACGAGTAGCTTGTTACCTCAGCTACGATCTTGTACCTTGGTGGGACTTGTAGATCGTCAGGCTTCTCAGCCTTTTTCTTTTGTAGTTGTCTGTACTCAGACATGTAATGCTTTCGTTGCTTGTATGCTCTGAATGATGGGTCATGTGACCCCTGTTTGTATTTATGCTATGTGGCTCTTCAGAGCCTTTATCTATATGAGCTGCGTTATGTTGTGATGCCATGTTGTACATCACATACTTGCATGTTATGCGTACGTGTGACGTGTATTGCTATGTGTGGGATCCGACAATCTAGTTGTTTGTCCTTGGCAGCCTCTCTTATGGGGAAATGTAGTCTAGTGCTTCCTTGGGCCATAGTAGTCCGCTACAGCCCGGTTCACCGGAGTCCTGCTAGACCAGCACTACTGCACAGAACACTTGACTGGCCGACATGTGTTCCACTTCGTTCCTATGTATGTCCCTTCGGGGAAATGTCACGCGGTGACTTCCGGAGTCCTGTTAACCCAGTGCTACAGCCCAGATTCATACGCTGTTGACCGACATGCTCGATGTGATTCATGTATGCCTGTCTCCATAGGTCTGTGCCGCTTTGGGTTCACGACTAGCCATGTCGGCCCGGGTTCTCTGTCATATGGATGCTAGCGACACTATCATATACGTGAGCCAAAAGGCGCAAACGGTTCCGGGCCATGGTAAGGCGACACCCGTGGGGATACCGTGCATGAGGTCGCAAAGTGATATGAGGTGTTACATGCTAGATCGGTGTGACTTAGAATCGGGGCCCGACATAACAACCCTGACCAATGGGAAATTTCCACGTGTAAAGTTCTTATTGGCCAGACGAAACACGAGTCAGCTCGTCAGTGGGTCAGATAGGCGCCTATGATACGTCGACACGTGGCACGGCCCATCAGAGGCCCATTCCTGTGAAAAGGCCGGCCCGTTTGACTTGGTCAAAAGGTGGCGGGCTGGCCCATGGAAAGCCTGTTAACGACTTGTTCGCATATAGCCCATTTACACCCCGCTAACCCAAGGCCCGTTACGCCCTATCCGAATTAGGCCCAGTAGCATCATCTGGGCCATCCAATATGATTCCAGCCTGTTTTCACTTCTGGCCCATGTATGGCCCATGACGTCTTTCGACCCATATGAGGCTGTCACACCCTGATTTTCATGCCACTACACTTAAGCTAACAATCATGATAAAATGTGGTTGGCAAAAACTTTTGAGTGTTTTGGACCTTGCCTTGATTGGATTTTGTCTGTTGTTTGCAAGTGCTCTAAAAATCAAATAAATCCTCCAACTCCTATACTTCATCTCCTTGCTCCAAACTCTTGAACCAATGATCATGCCATGTGTATAGGACATAAAAAAAATAATTTCTTACAAAAATAATTTGGCCAAATAGTATTTTCAAAAATTAGTTTTTCAAAAACCCCTGAATTGAGGTTTGCACTGCAAGTACTTAATTAAGGGCAGTAAAAATCTTTCCAAAAATACTTTTGACTCCTATTAGATATAGGAAACCCAGAAACCACGAAAATATAATTTTAAAAGTTATTTTTCTATTTTATTTAAAGGATTTTTCTTAAGGCCAGAAATGGTCTTTAATAGGTTAAAATTATTTTAAAGCTTGAAAAATATTTTGGAAAAACCTAGGAAAACTCAGTGGACATATATTGTCCATCTAAAAGTTTCAACACATGGTCATGTTCAAAATATTGGTCAAATCCCTCAAAAACCCTTTCTGGATATTTCAAGCTTTTGAAATATTTACAAAGGAAATATTCTCGAAAAATTCCAAGAACATTCTAGCATGTCACATATGACATGTTTGATGATCTTGACAAGTATCATGTCATGGAGAATAGTATAACCCCATGAAATCCCCTCAAAACCATTTCTGCCCATTTCAAGGATTTGAAATATTTTTACAGGAAATATTTTAATAAAAATCCAAGGAAAATCCAGCAAGTCACAAATGCATATTGTGATCACCTTGAAAATCCTCATATCAATCAAGGTCATTTTGGTTCACCAAAATGCCCCAAAACCCTCTCTAACCAGAATCAAATTTGAACAACTTTGTACTACCAACTTTCTCCCCTTGACCCAAAATTTTGTGAGAATGTTAACATGACCAAATGAGGCCACTACACCAAGTGGTGCATCAAGGAGAAGTGATTTGCTCAACTAGATCTACACAAGTTCATTTTTGCTAATTTCTAGGGTTTACAAAAGTTACATTGTGAACTTTGCCCAAATGAGCTCAAGGTTGGTGGAAGGCCCTAAGTGTATGTGCCATTTCACCCTATGGAGTCTCATGCCAAATGGAATTCATTTACCTGCCCAAACCAACAACAAACACCTTCTGCCACCTTACCAAAATTCCATTTTTGACCACTTCCACCAATCTACATGACCCTATCTTTTTACAACAGCCCCTCCTAGTTCCCTTCTACCTCCAGTGAAAAGCTCCAACCCTGGTTTAATAGTTGAGGAGGGTAAAACCCTGGTTTACCCCTCCCTTTTCACCATGGAAGCACCTCTTTCCCCCCCCCTTCTTTCTTATGGACTTGCCTTAACTATTAAGCTTTATGGAGCATATTAGAAACTCCCAGGAGCTAGTGGACAGGCTTGGCCACGCGCAGGAAGCCATTTGCATGCCATGGCATGCAACGGCCGCGCTTTGGAGCACGCTACAGTGCACCAGGGCACTGTAACCGCCCTCTGCCCGATGCTCCCGTCGACCTTGGGCGCCAGGAACGTGTCCCCCGAGGCCGCCTCGGCGTGCGTGACACGCTACGCGGTCGGCCCCCTCCTCCTTCTCTCTCCTTTGAGCCGCCATCGCGTGCCCGAGCACCGCCCGACTCGGCCACTCCCTGGCCACGCGGCTGGCCTGCCTCTAACCTCGCCTCGCTCCCCCTCTCACCTCCCTCGCTCCTAGATGGACTCCACGAGCGCCACTGACCCAACCTGGCCCCTCCCAACGGTCCCCAGGACCGATTCCGCGGGCACCCGCGAGCGCGGCTCGCGGTGCACCATGGCCTCGCCATATAAGGCCACCCCGAGCCCTCTCTGTTCTCCGTTTGCTCTCTCCCCCTCTCGTGCATCCCCTAGACCAACCTACCTCTCCCTCTCGTGCCCTCCGCCCACCTCCATGGCCGGAGCCATGTCGTCGGCCTCCTCCTAAATTTGCGCTCTCCGGTCTCTCCCCTCCCCTTTAGACTCCACCAGAGCATCACCAACCTCCCCAAGGACATCTCCCGAGCTCCATTTCTTCCTCTCCGCGGCTGCAGCGTCTTGTCCCACCCTTACCATCAACGCCATCCGCCGCGGGCGATGTGCTGCTCGCGTCCGACCACCCCAGCAATCGTGGCGCACCTCGATGGATGCGACACGCTCTCCTGAACACGTCAGTGTGCTGGGAGTCGACGGAGGTGGCCTGTGCCACCGGGGAGAGCTCCAGCGCTGCTCGGCCTCGCCTCCTCTGGTTCCTGCCACGCCGCGCGGGAGGTTGAAGGCGACCTGCCGCTGGGGCCCACGCGTCAGCGACCCAGTGGGCGGGCCCTCCCGTTTAAGTGGAGACGGCATCCGCCGTTACCGCCTCTCCCGCGCGAAGGCTTATTTTCATGAAGCCGCTTCCGATGTGGCCCCTGCGCGCGTGCGGCCGAGCCGTTGGGCCGGCCCGCTGCCTATCCCTCGCCCGGTGCGCAGGATAAGGGTAAAACTCTTCCCCTTTTCTTTTTCTTTTTCTGTAAACTTGTAAAATCCACAAATAATTCAAATGATATCCAAATTTGATGATTCAAATTTCTAGGGGATCCAAAAATCATGATCTATCACATGGTGCTAATTGCACATTTTTCCAAAAACTTTCTCCTCAGAAATATTTATCAAAATCCCATTTTCCATTTCTGTGATGAACTTTAGAAAATCACAGAGAGCTCAAATTTGATCCAAATGCCATGATTCAAATTCCTAGATCTTTCGAAGTTCATAACTTAGTTTATGAACATTTTTCTTAATACTTTCTGCACCACATAAAATAATGAGCCATTTCTTCATATCTGTCAACTTTGCAAATTCATAGGAAATTCATTTGAACTCCAAATCCGGTGAAACCAACTTCCAAATGCTTCTAAAATCATGATTTGTTAAATGGGTGCCTTTGATCATTTTTCAAAAATATATTTCTATACACTTCTTGCAAATCCATAAATCCGTTGATTCTATCATATTGAAATGTTCAGAAATAACCACTGATCCAATTCCAATGAAACCACTCTGGTTATTTTTCATATAACTAGAGATGTCCTAGAAAAGTCAAATTAATATTTTTAGAGCACTTTTATTTCCTACCTTGTTGTGTTGCTTATTATGATTGTTCCGACGTTAGTTGACGAAGTAGACGGAATATGTGGAGAAGGACCAGAAGACTTGAAGACTTTGTTAAAACAGGCAAGCAGCCCTTTGACCATGTCTATGAAACCCTTTTTATGCATGTCATATAGCACCATATTGTTGTTGCAACGGAATCATGATGAGGAGGTAACCACTTTTGATGTGCATGACCCTACCCCCTTATGAGGGTTATGCCGGTGGGAGTAGATAGGATGCTAAAGTAGTTGCTACGCAAAAAGGGACGGGAATATGCATGGTGATGGAGACAAAGTATTTTCAAAAGACTTTTCGAAAACCCCCACCAGATGCCACTTATGCCTGAGGGAGATGATGAGTTGGGTAGCCACATGACGACGAAGTGGTGTACCGAGGCAAGTGTGTGTGTTGTTTTCAAAAACGGATTGGTTTAAGTTGCGATCGTTATTCCAACCTTACATGCGCAACCACTATACCCTTATATGGGAAAGGGCATTAATGATTACCTAGGCTGATACTAGCTTGAAACCAGCATTACTAGTGACGGGGGAGAGTTGGTGCTCTCTCTCGGGACGGGGTCGCGCCAGGTAGGGCGACCATGACTGTTTTCACAGGGCACCGGATACACCGTTGTGTCCCCTCTCGGATGTTACGATCTCGAGTGAGTCTCATATGATGTACATCGTGAGGATACGGAACAACGAGTGGACTCCATGTTAGTGTCGTCTAGGGAAAGATAGTGATCGGGTGCTTACCCCGGGTACTTGAGGTACCGCGGGTCGTGGATGACACGGAAGTTCCCCGGATCTTGTGGGTAAAGTGTGCAACCTCTGCAGAGTGTAAAACTATTCGAATAGCCGTGTCCACGGTCAAGGACAGTTGGGTAACCGCTCTTGGGCTACGTCCACTTGTTTACAAACCAGTGTGTGTGTGTGGGAAGAACTACTTGGGTCAAGTCAAAGGACTTGACATGGATGAGTTGGGTTGGAGCCCACTCCCTTATGTTGATATCTGTAACCTGTCCTCTTGGTTACTTGAATTCTCCTGATGCATGTCTTACAAGTTGTTGAACATGTCATTGCACTCAAAACTAGCTTTTCGCAAAAATTTACCTATATCATGCATTGTTGTATCTTGAACCAAAACATGGGTTGCTTGCGAGTACATTCAAAGTACTCATTGGCTTGCCACTGGTTATTTTATTGGCCAGACATGAAAGAACATGATATCAAGAGGAATACTTCGGTGACGAGCATGCAAGCTAGGACGCTTCCCAGTCAGAATGCCTGTAGGGTTAAGGAAGATGGCATGGGTCCAAGTTATCGACGAAGATTTCCGCTGCAATGTTATAATCAAGACTTGACCATAATGGTCCTACTTGTGTAATATGATATGTATGGATGTAAGACTCTTGTTATTCAGCTTCTGTGTGTTCAGTGAGCATTGATCTCTGGGATCACTGTACACCTGCATTCGGTGATCACAACTTATGAGTCGGGGTCCCCACAGAGGCCCTATGTAACTCTTGGCCTATTAACGGCCCGTGGTGAAACTGGCCCGTAATGAACAGTGTACCACTTTATACCCATTAACGGCCCATTATTCCGTTGGGACGTTTCTAGCCCATGTTATCTTTCTGCCTTCTCAGAGCCCATTTATTTTTGGGCTCATTTCCAGCATTCGTTTACTTATGGCCTGTTACTATCATTTTCTACTTGTGGGCCAAATTCAGCCCATGGTTACAGTCGGCCAGTTTGTGGTCCGTTAATACGTTGGGCCGTTTTCATAGCGCATCAAATACGACCTATTAATGATGGCCCGTTACGGTCGGCCCATGAACGGACGATTCCAACTCTAGCCCGTTTACGGCCATAATGCGACCTGTTATTGGCCCATGTTTGGCCAATCGATCATACGGCCCGTATAAGGCCCATTGATTATATGGCCTGTAGAAGGCCCATTGTTTCTATGGCCCGTAGAAGGCCTGCTGTTTCTATGGCCCGTAGAAGGCCCACTATTTCTACGGCCCGTAGGAGGCCCAGTGTCACTACAGTAAATATTAGCCCATGGTTATTTTGGCCTAGTTTTAAAAAATAGGTTATTGCAGCCACTAGTTAACTGCAGAAAAAGAACTGCAATGACTACAAGCAAACAAATAAACAAGACAACAAGGAAATAAATAAACAAGCAAGTAACACTAGGCTATCACGACTATTACACATATTACATCCACTGGGCATCAAAGTTCGCCACCAGTGCAAATATAGGGAACAAAGTATCATATCATATACACTGGCCATCAAAATTGGCCACCAGTGCAAATAAACGCGGCAGCAAAACAAGATCATAAGTGAAACAACTTCAAAAGAGCTCAAGAAACGTTATCCTGGGTATCCACCATGCTGGCAATAAGCTTAGCAAGCTGATTAGCTTTGTCCTGTTTGGCGCTAAAATCCTCCAACGCTTGCTGTTGCACCAGAAAGTATGCATCTGAATGCTCCAGGGACTTCCGCAGTCCTTTCGCTTCTTGTCGCACCACAGCTAAACGATGTCCTTCAGCTTGTAGTTGAGACTCAAGAAACTGAACTGATTCAGACAGTGAGTTTGAATAGCTTGTGCAAGCGCTAGTGGCCTGTAACTCCAACACTAAACCAAGACAGGATGTGTCACTATCCTGAACCTTATCTGCATTACTTCCTTTACCGTTGCTTAATAAGGCACTCTTCCACAATATTCTGTCAGCATTCTAAAATAAGAAACAAGTAGACACATAACAAGTTTAGCATGTACTAGTATATGAAACTCATTTCGGTGAACCAGTTCATTAGTAAGGTGGACAGGATTAAATTACCAAGTCGTCTATTGCCAGGTACTAGTACATAATAAAAGCATCAAACAAACATATATCTATGTCCTATGGTAGCAATGGAATCTTAAATTAGAACAGTTGTTCTTCAGGTTTAGGCACTTGTTCTACATGAACTGAGTACAGTAAGACTCAAGAATATAATACTTAAAAATAGAAAATGAGCTCATAGACCTTACCACATTCTTGGTTCGGGACCAGTACAGAACAAGGCATTCCCAGTCATCGTCCAGTAAATGTGTCTCGGGAGAACGTAAGGGAATTTGATGAGTTTGTTTGCCAGTGAAGTACGTTTTCTTCAGGTAATTCCGGTACTGAAAACCAAGCATTCTCGAAGATAGTAGAGGTATTAGCATAGGTTACCTCATCCCGAGTTTCCAAATCGGTCCTTCTCTATAGAGAAAAATGGGAAAATTTGCTGTATTATAACCATCATGGAGGTAGGATGTATGGGACGAAGCAAAGTAATTGCCATGAATAACATTACTTACACATAACTCCTGGACAAACACCTACAACTGGCATTTTCCTTCATCTTCAGTGTAATATTTCCAAGATGGGAACATACGCACATATGATTTAACAACATCAAATGCGATAGATGCTAAACTACGACTAGCTGGTTGTGCCTCCTCCACAGGAATAGGCGTACTAACTAGTGGAGTTGGGTTTCGCCGTGATAGTACTGGCCCTTTGGGCACTAGAGCTGCCTTACTAACTGCTCTTGTTTGGGAGCTCTGTGGTGGAGACGGTGTTGTGTCAATAGGAACTGGGTTACTATCGGCTGGGGTTGGGATTAGATTGGGTGAAGCTGGTTTTCTGTCCATCATAATAGGGGTACAATCTGCGAGTGTTTGGGTTATGTGTGGTAGGGCTGGTTCTTGTGCATGTACAACCAGGGTGCTATCTCCACCAAGAGGTAGCACTGTTTTATTTGAAGACCGTGTTTTTAGTCTGCTAGATACTGGCATCACCCGCTCCAATTCAAATGGCTGATAAACAGGAAACATAGTTGAATGTACAGACATTGTATGAGAGACAGATGCAATAGATAGTGTGGAAAAAAGAGGGCATGAAATAGTTGACATGTATATTGTTTAACTAAAACGGATAGCATGACATAATTTCACATATATGATGTCTATCTAAACTGGATAGCATAGCATAACATAATTCAAAGATATGATGAATAACTAAACAGTATCGCATGACATAATTCACCTACATGTTATCTAAGTAATCAGGATCGCATCATTTAATTCACATATGTGATTTATATGCTAAACAGAGGGCATTCGATATGATGTCTGAACTAAGAACATGGTGTTGAATATCGTGTATATGATGTCTAAACTATGCAATGCAAGACACCGTATGCATGATATGAGTAGTATAACCGTGCAAGTTAGAGCATACACCTCAGTGGGGGAATAGGACTGGTCATCTGTCTCTGAATCCATCTCTAAGGAGCTATCGGGACCCAACAAGAGTTCTGCTTCGACAGGTAGCATTGTCTGCTCTGAAGGCCTTGTTTTCACTCCACATTTTTCCATCTCCCACCCAAATGGCTGATTCATAGGAAGAGTAGTTTAATGTACAAACATTGTCGACAAATGGAAATGTAATGAAGAAAAGGATGGGCAAGATATCATTCAAATATATGATGCATGGTTAAACAGGATGGCATTGCACATTTCACATATATTATGGCTGACTAAAAGACATGAGACTACATAATTCCCATATATGATATAGAAACTAAACAGGTGGCATTATAGAACATGTCTAAACTAAGTAGATGACATATATGATGTCAAAAGTAGGCACTGCAAGGAAACATATGCATGATATGACTAACATCATCATGCCAAGGTAGAGCAAACACCTTGGGGGGTAAATAGGAGTGGTCAGTGGCGTCCGAATCCACCTCAGAACAGATATCTTCCTCTGGATTACAATCTGGAGAAGGGTGGGGAGGGTTTGCCATTGAACCCACCATGGAGCGATGTCTGCATGACATTGTATTTCCGCGCAAAACTCTTCTCCTTTTCTCTACATGTTCAGCATTACTGTGTACAATACCTGACATGCATACGAAAAAAATATGGTGAGATTATGTAAGGAGAGCATGCAAAAATTTAGTGTGATGGTAAAAAACCAGTGGATCGATGTTTTTCTGTTGAACCAAAATAGCCCTAATGGATCGACGTGAATGTATAGTAATAAGTGATGCAACAAGTGTACAACCTCTTTGCCGTAGTCGTGTCGACCTCAGCATCGTTGGGTTGGTCGCTGAAGCAGTTGAGGCAGAGGTGGCTGTCAGAGGTGTGGAGGAAGATCTGAGGAATCTGTAGACGGCGTCCAGGGCACTGCTCTATTGTGATGGATCGTTCTATCGTTGGAGCAGCTCTGGTGAGCCGTAAGACGTCAAGGCTGAAGCAGCACAAGACAGACATCGTCAATCTCAAGTGGGATTCTAATAGCATCTCCAATAGATGATGTAAAATGGATGTAAAATTAACATCACCAAAAACCACCTCACTACAACAGATGAGGTAAAAACTGTTGACTCTGAACATAACTGTCGAAACTGAAATTTACTGTGGAATCTGAATGCTACTGTCGAAACTAAACGCAATGGTAGCAGAGAGGTACTTGACATGCAGTTTAGGGAGGGCCTGCAGTTCATCTTCAACCTGCACCCCCTGAGCCGCCAGCCACCACTGGCCGAACCGCCGGCCCCAGCGCCGCCTCGCCGCCCCGAAACAACTCGCCACCGCTGCCCCGACCAGCCCTCTAGGCCCCCGCCCCCCACCCCACACTGGACCCTAAGATAGATAGTGGGGTACCTCTCCGGCGAGCCCCCGTCCCCGCTGCGGGTGGTTCTTCCTTAACTCCGGCGAGCCCCCCCCAACCCCTGAAAATCGACTGACCCAAAAGTCGATTCAGTCGACTGAAGTGTGGCTTAATCGGAGCAGAGCAATAGCACGAGCGAGGGGGAGAGTAGCAGCAGCTGGGCGAGCGAGTGATCGAGCGAGAACCGGAGCAGCAGTAGCAGATCCGGCTGGTATGAACGCCACCACCGAAGGGGCCTCGCACTGGGGGAGAGCCGCCATGGAGATGTCGCCCGCGGCGCCGACTTCAAGGTAGCCGCTCCATGGGGGTGCGGGATGGAGCACCGTCGGCACCGGGAGGTCGACTTAAGGAGAAGGTGCGATGCGATGAGTGTACAACCTCTTTGGTGGTGCCGAGTAGGCCTCGGCTTCGTCCGAGGAGTCGGTGAGGATGCTGCGGTTCCGATGGAGCAGGTTAAGGCGGCGTTGTGGGGATGGAGCAGCCGTGATAGACGAGGCGATCGTCGGAGCAGCTCCTTGGAGGTGCAGGACGGGGCGGCTGAACCGGCGGGACGGCGAGATGGACGACGGATCCTCATCCGGGGAGGTGGACGAGGGATGTCGAGCTGTTGCGGTGGACGATGTCGTCGGGGAAGAGGCTCCGGCTGGGCAGCGGTGACGTGGCGGACGGAGGAGGGTGGGGTTTCGCGGCTGGAGCGGAGAGGTTATGGCGGCCTGGGATTTCTAATGGCGAGAAGGGGGCAATGGGAGGGGGTGAAGCATGACTTAGGAACGCGCTTGTCCAAAATGTAGGGTGTGTTACAAAAGTACCCCCCACCAATTTGAACTAGCGGCCCTTTCGGCTCAGGGTTAGAAGGGGGATTTCGCGTGTCGGGATTTGGCAGCTGGAGGGAGTTTTCGTGCGCGTTGTAATTTCGGGATATAGCAAGACGCGGGTTGAATTTTAGGGACAAGCCTAATGTGCAGTAATATTGTACTTGTACGTACCAAATCAATTCGCACTTCCCTCAACCAAAAAGAAAACGAAAAAATAAAACTATTCACACCACACAAAGAGAGAGTCTTGCCCCGTTTTACTATACAAATGCTATTCAAAGCTACTCCCTCCTTCCATCTATATAGGGCCTAATGCGTTTTTCGATGCTAACTTTGACCAAATATTAGAGCAATGATATATGACATCCAACTTACACAAAGCACACCGTTAATTTTGTCTGTGAAAGGTTCTTTCAATGATATAATTTTCACATTGTGCATGTCATGTACTATTAATCTTGTCAATAGTCAAAGGCGGTCTAAAAAATCTCATTACGCCCTATATAGATGGAAGGAGGGAATATGAATCCATGTTATGTCCGATTAATTTTTTTCGCTTGCTGTATAATGCATGTAACCTACTCATACCAACATTTTAGTGCATTCCAAATGTCTATATTACCGCTGCAATTCGAACTAAATTTGAATTCGTTTCTCTATTTCAATAAGAATCTACAATCATGATTGTTGCCAACTTCAACCATCATAGTTTCCTTGCTATCCACCAGATATAAATCAGACGGCCTATAATGCAGGATGGCAGGCACACCATCATCAACAACTCCGTTTTTTTATAAGAGTAGAGATAAAATATATTAAATGTAGTATATCATGTTCATAACCACACCATGTGTATCACCGTTATATATATTCACACATCTGTCGGTTTGAAACACTATGATAAATTCTTCAAATATCTGAATTCGCTTTTTAAAATGAAGTATATATGATCTCTATTCGTCTTTTACACCCACACAACCCTCTTATCTTTGTATCTAGCGCTAACTTTCTCTTGTGCATGCACACGCATGCATCCCTCTCACCCTCCCTCAGCATTCTCTAGCTCCATCGCACAAATTCGTCTTTTCACTTTCGGTCGTTCACCCACGGTGTGTGTAGGCCCCCCAGCTCCTTCTTTATGGCACACATTGATCGATATGCCTCTCTAGCCCGGTGTGCCTAGCACAAACACAAGCTTCCCCTCTTCTCTTGTCACCGTCCATGCCTCACTCCCACCACTATTTTCATCGTTCTCGTACTCGCACACTCCTCCCCCTCGATATAGTATGCCTCTCGTACCACCTCCTACCTGCATCCCTCTCTCTCTATCCTTCTCCTCATGCCTCATTTGCTTCTAACACACACATGCATGTATACCGATCGATCTCCCAACATATACCTAGATCGACTTTAACTACCCCCCCATCGATCGATGTACCTCACAAGTTATGTCTCTCCTTTCTCTTACAAAGGGCGATTGATCTTCCTATGTAGTTACGTCTGCTTACCACAGCCACATCGTCCCCCCTCATCATTCGTGCATGCCTCCTGACCCGTCTCTCACACACACGTGCACAGACAACAAGCAGCCATCTCCTCTCTTATTGATATTGTGGGCGTGCCCTCTGTTTGTCTAGCAAGCCTATCCCACCATTTGTTAGAAGCAACTCCACTACCACCCCCTCCAACACTCTAGCTCTGTCTCTCTGCCAACCTTATTCATCTCCTGCACATATGCATGGATGTCGATCGATCTCCCTTAATACATGAGGCACATCGATCTCCTTAATACATGAGGTAGGCCTCTCTCCTCCTCCACACATATACCAGCCATTGTACCTCTATAGTTAATTGGGCCTCCCTCTTCCCCCACCACACACCGATAGTCGAGCGCTGCAGGTAGGTATCCATGCCACAGAGACAAACTGCACATGTCCCATCTCACGTTCCAGTAGGCCAGCCACTCTATATCTTTCACGTGGGCACAAACAAATTCGATGGCACTCTTTATCAATCGCGCGCGCACACACACACACACAGATCATCCCTCTCTTCGATTCTATGGACACGTCAAGCCGATGATACCTCCACTCTCTTCTCGTGGATCGCCCCCTCTATATATATGTTATATGCAGGACTCTATTTCATACACATTGCATAAATTAA
>NC_041380.1:216660678-216682037 GCF_002162155.2 Triticum dicoccoides
AAAAAAACTCTCAAGAACCCACACACAATATCTCTCTAGGTTTGTATCTCTCTCACACAACCCAGCGGAGGTGGTGTACGTATACAAGAATAGAATAGGTGCACCGTGCACGTACTCATGCTTCGTGCCCAGCCACACCCGCGCGGGTACACGGTGGAGATAATTTCTCTGCAGAAGCTGAATTTGTTTTTGAAACATCAAGTGGCCAGAGACTCGAAAACTTGTTTGCCCATTAGTGACTTGTCAGGGCGATGGATTTTAGTTTGTACGATAATGCTGCATCCACCTAAAGTAACGAAAGTTCTTACGTAAACTTCCTAGTAATTCCCTCTTCGTAGGTGCAGCATTACTCCTAACATTTGTAATATCAGTTTAAACTTGTAATATTGTCGTGTCCTATTCCTGCATTTTCAAAATCCTGCGAATCAAACAGGTCCTGAGTTGGTGATGATGTTGTACCTCCCATCTTTCACCAATAGCCGTCGGATCTAGATCTGACGCATACAAACCAAGCTTCTCTATTTTTGCAAAAAGATGCCCGCACTTGTTCCCTATTTACAAACAACTCCTTGTCTCTCACAATCAGCCTCATCTCCTCCCCACCACATCTAGGAGTAGAAGGCCATGGAAAAATCTAGCGCGATGGCCGCTGCCGGAGCCGTCCACCCCCAATCTTGGTGTTCTGTGCAATGCACGGGCATCTACGCACGGGAAATTATGTCAAACAGGGCTAGTTGTAAGCAGGCTAGCTCTATAGCCATGATGATAGTGACTGCAGACGGTGAGGCTGACTATGGTATGCTGAACACGGTGCCTATACTCAGGTGTCATATTCGACGTAGGGTCTTGTTACTTCACCGTGAGGAGCAACACGTAATAATTTGACCAACGGATATTCACTGTGAGGAACTGGCTTTGGGTTAATGACACGTGGCCGCAGGGGGTGGCTGGCCCACCTATCATACAGCCAAAGGCAGGTGCAGTAGAGGGCCGAGGAGTTGTACGAAATCCTACGCACCTACACACACTAACCTAGGGCCGAGTGATCACTCGAATCGCAAGATCAGTTGACTAGAAGCTACGCTAGACCCATGGAGGCGATGAGCGTGAGCATCAGCCGGCTGTGCCAGATAGTCCACGACGCCGGCCCGCGGCCCTGCACCGAGGAACGTCTCCAGGTAGTATTGCTTGAGGCCGCCAGGGCGAGGGGCCGCTTGGATGACAGCTTCGTCTCCTTGTTCGATGAGGTCCTCCTCGGTTGCCTCGACAAGTTCACCGTCGTCAAGAAGCTTGCGGACGACTTTGATGTAAGCCTCTAGCCGACGCACCCAGGCTCTGCGATGCCCGCCACCCTCAATGGCCACTATGGTAACAACCTCTTCGACACACTGGTGGCCCTGCGACTGCCCGTCGTCGCGCCGGAGAATGTCCACCTCGAGGTCACGCTCGCGGCGCAGCGCCTGGCGCAGCAAGACAACATCGACATAATCACCCACGTCTACGTGCAAATCATCCACAAGGACTACTACATGCAAGAGGAGGACGATAGGACGCTGGCCTTCTTGGAGCGCAGGGCAACCTTGGACATCACTGTTCAGAAGCACGTTGAGCTCGCCGCCAACGCCGCTGCTCCTCACACGTCAGTTGGTGACCCGACGCACTAGGGCGTGAGGATGTCGTTGAATGTTGATGGATCCGTATGTATTTTTATCTTTCCGTCAAATCCATGTAGTAGTATATGATACTACAGTAATTATCTTACCTTTCGCATCAACTTCATAATTTTCGTACGTACTCCATGCATGAACGGCGCCAGAACCAAACTTCTCATTACTCTAGGAAAAATCGCTATTTTCTATCTATCGGTCACGCCATGGAGCAGAACCAAATTTTACAAGTTACGAGTTCAAAAGGAAAAGCCTACCGTGTTTGCGTCGCACCCCCACACGGTTGGTCCGGCACGCCGCTCAAGCGGGAATGCGTGCGGTGTTGCATTTTCACTTACAAGTGGGACCGCAGTTGAGCGAACCGACTATCGGCAAACCTCCACCCCGCCCACCGTGCGATGGCTGAGAAAACAGGAGGGAGAAGAGATGGCCGGAGCACGGACTCCAAGAAAATTGGTGTCGGATGGGACTCGTGTGGGTGGCGTGTGTCGTACTGCTAGACGTGAATGGTAGTTATGGCCCATGCCACCCCACTATATCGAGCCTATATCGAGGTACGCAAAACAAATTTCCTGCAGTCCATGCTCAACCCTCCTCTATCCCTCTTCTTAGTCAGCTAGCGGACATGCGGAGCCCATCGTCTGTTTGCTCACATGCGGCCCCACATGTCAGTGAAAACGCAAGAGGACCAACTGAACCTGCACATCTTTCACCTAGACGTGCTGGCGATGAAAAACAAATACAATAAAGATCTTCGGTGGCCACTTTTGGAGTTACTCAAGAGTATTAAGATTCTATTTACAGTTTAACCCAAGATGCACATCTCGTGGCTTCAACTACCACTCTATTTTCTTTCATGACACGACCTGGATGCTGGATGTCCCACGTTTCGGCAAAAGGAGGAAGAACCCGACCAAATCTTTGGTTCTGCTCTCGGATTAGACTAGTTGTGCTAACTTAAAATTTTTATTGTGTACTCCCGTCGTTCCAAAATACTTGACTTCCATTTGTCCAAAAATGGATGTACCTATATACTAAGACATGTCTAGATACATATATATTTTGACAAATAGAAGGAATGTATTGTGCAACGGAGGGAGTAGAATGGATGCAATTTTTTGTCTTGTAAGAAGAGTACATCCATATATTGATAGAGCGCAATTTAGTAGATGTTCTATCACTTTTAGCTAGCACAGAGGCTAGAGATGAGATTAGTGCACTTGTTGATACTCCTACTAGAATAGAGGCTAGACATGAGACTAGATGCGAGGAAGCAACGTCTACTTCTTTACACTCGAAGAAGAAAGAAGCACGCAAGATCGAGCCTCCGCAGATCAACAATGAATGCATCGAGAAGGCACTAATCCAACTTACAGGAGTAGTAAAATGTATTCTTGTGGTTCGTGTTTTCTTTGGTCTTGCTTTTCTAGTCAAAATTATCGTTGGAGTTCGTGCAAAACGGAGGTGCGTTTGGGGTCGTGCGTCGGAGTTGGCCTTACAAGTTGGACCACAGTTAAGGAAACCGACTATCGGCAAACCACCACCTCGCCCGCCGCGCGATGGCTGAAGTTAGAGAAACGACAAGGTTGAAGAGATTGCTCTAGCATGGACTCCAAGAAATAATATGGTGTCAGATGGATGTCGTGGTGGTGGCATGTGCCGTACTCCTGGACGTGAACGCTTGTTCTGGCCCATGCCACCCTACTACTCCTACTACTTACTCCTACTATATAGTACTAGTACCGAGGATTCGAGGTGCTGGTTACGTACAGCGAACACATTAACATATGGCTACAGTAAAAACACCCGCCCGACGCGCGAAGCATGTGAAGCTAGTACAAATAGTATACTACTATTGTTGATTGGCCTCATCCGATAACCTGTTGCAATGCACGTACAATTATGTAGTCGGAAAATATTTTTTTGCCTCGTCGCACCACTCACTAAGAGAAGCGACTCGAAATCCATTCATAAATTTAGTAAGTTTATCACACGCATATCATTTTATTACATACAACAGTCATCAACCCACATCGACAACGAGGATACATTATAAATACTAAAGTTTTCACCACACAACAAATAACAAGCCATGAAATGAACTTCAACTCAACCATTCAGCGGCGTTGGAAACACTTGCTTTGGACCACAAGTGATTCTCTATGATGGGCCATCCGTTGTCGATCTGGAGACCAACGAAGGACCGATCATCCAGGCTAAAGCGGCCTACTATATCAGTTCCAGGGTAGGGAACCACCCAAATGTCCGAGGTATAGACACAGTTGCTTCTCGTAAATGTGTCAATAGCAGTTGGATCGCCTTTCACCATCATCGGATAGTTTTGTCCAAGGAAGAGCGAGTTTTCTCCAAGACTATCAATTCTATGCCAGGGAGAAGGAGTTGGCGCTAGCACACTAGTATCCATCCCGAATACCATGCAACGGGTGTTGGAATAGGTCCGGAGAGTGCGACCATGGGAGACACCTGCTTCCTTAGCAATAACATCATCAGTGGGCTGTATACACACAAGAAGAGGTGATCCATCGGAATTAGTTGCCAGGCGCCACAGAGTATATGGGCGCTGCTCGTCCTCATGCTCGTGATCATCACCATCGGCATCTCCCCCTTGGTTATAAAATTTTTCAAGTATAGGAGGTGGGATGTTCAGAGGACCTTGGAAACACAAGAAGAAGGTTAATTAGTAAAGGGAAACTTGCTAACCTGTATGCATGTGGATGAAACAATTATAATTACGGTGGAAGACAAACGTACCGAAACTACTAGGATGTCATGCAAAAACAGTGCCACGAGTGGTGGCAGCAAACACAAGGCCCTCATATTGAATTGCATCACAGTACTCATCCATGTACAGAAACTGATTTTTGAGCAATATCCATCGAGTCGAACCACGAAGGACAGCAACAAGCTTGTCGAAGATAACAACAACATGATAGTTTTTGTAATTCCAAGAGTGGTTGGGAACTCGACAAATTGCTATCTTCCCTAGAAGACAGTCACCATGATCGTATTTGAACGTGCGTACATTACCGGTGTGCTCAACCTCTGGGCAGTGTGCTGAGATTTTTGGAAGTGGAACCCGGTGACGAGTGTACACATTCACAAGTTCCCACTCGCAGTTGGACCCAATGTAAACAACCCAATCTCCAGTTGCGCCCGTCCAAGTGATGACCCACATAGGGGATCTATCGTAGTCCTTTCAATAAGTAAGAGTGTCGAACCCAACGAGGAGCAGAAGTAAATGAGAAGCGGTTTTCAGCATGGTATTCTCTGCAAGTACTGAAATAAGTGGTAACAGATAGTTTTGTGATAAGATAAATTGTAACGAGCAACAAGTAACAAAAGTAAATAAAGTGCAGCAAGGTGGTCCAATCCTTTTTGTAGCAAAGGACAAGCCGGAACAAACTCTTATAATAGGAAAAGCACTCCCGAGGACACATGGGAATATTGTCAAGCTAGTTTTCATCACGTTCATATGATTCGCGTTCGGTACTTTGATAATTTGATATGTGGGTGGACCGGTGCTTGGGTGCTGTTATTACTTGAACAAGCATCCCACTTATGATTAACCTCTATTGCAACCATCCGCAACTACAACAAAAGTATTAAGGTAAACCTAACCATAGCATGAAACATGTGGATCCAAAACAGCTTCTTACGAAGCAACACATAAACTAGGGTTTAAGCTTCTGTCACTCTAGCTACCCATCATCTACTTATTACTTCCCAATGCCTTCCTCTAGGCCCAAATAATGGTGATGTGTTATGTAGTCGACGTTCACATAACACCACTAGAGGCTAGACAACATACATCTTATCAAAATATCAAACGAATACCAAATTCACATGACTACTCATAGCAAGACTTCTCCCTTGTCCTCAGGAACAAACGTAATTACTCACAAAGCATATTCATGTTCATAATCAGAGGGGTAATAATATGCATATATGATCTGAACATATGATCTTCACCAAATAAACCAACTAGCATCAACAACAAGGAGTAATCAACACTACTAGCAACCTACTAGCACCAATCCCGGACTTTGAGACAAGAATTGGATACAAGAGATGAACTAGGGTTTGGAGATGAGATGGTGCTAGTGAAGATGTTGATGGAGATTTCCCTCTCCTGATGAGAGGAGCGTTGGTGATGATTTCCCCCTCCGGGAGGGAAGTTTCCCCGGCAGAAGAGCTCTGCCGGAGCTCTAGATTGGATCCGTCAAGGTTCCGCCTCGTGGCGGCGGAGTCTCGTCCCGAAAAGTTCCTCCTTATTTTTTTCTAATCGAAAGACTTCATATAGGAGAAGATGGGCGTCGGAGAGCCACCAAGGGGCCCACGAGGTAGGGGGCGCGCCCAAGGGGGGCGCCCCCCACCCTCGTGAGTAGGGTGTGGGCCCCCTGGCCTTCATCTTTGACGAGGATTTTTCTTTATTTATTTTAAGACATTCCGTGGAGTTTCAGGACTTTTGGAGTTGCGCAGAATAGGTCTCTAATATTTGCTCCTTTTCTAGCCCAGAATTCCAGCTACCGGCATTCTCCCTCTTTATGTAAACCTTCTAAAATAAGAGAGAATAGGCATAAGTATTGTGACATAAAGTGAAATAATAGCCCATAATGCAATAAATATCGATATAAAAGCATGATGCAAAATGGACGTATCAACTCCCCCAAGCTTGGACCTTGCTTGTCCTCAAGTGAAAAGCCGATAACAATAAATATGTCCTCATGTTTAGAGGTAGAGGCGTCGATAAAAATAAAATATGGACATGAAGTCATCATGATTATTCTCATAACAGCAACATACATAACTTTTGTCATAAGATTACTTATGTTCAAGTGATGATCTATTCACAATGCAAAAGTATAAATCATAAACCTTATTGGGCTCCGACAAACTATAATCTCAGTCATTGAAGCAATTGCAATTTATCATAACATCGGAAAGAGTCTATGTCAGAGCTAAAAAGCAAGTCCACATAATCAACTACCATTTAGTCCTCCATAATTGCTAACACTCACGCAATACTTGTGGTTACGGAGTTTTAATCGGACACAGAGAAAGATAGGGGCTTATAGTTTTGCCCCACAAGTTTTTACCTCAAGGGTAATGTCAACAATAATGGTTCATGCTCCCCTACATCCAATTATATATATATATATATATATATATATATATATATATATATATATATATATATATCATGTTCTTTCCAACATGATGAGCTTGCCAAAGGATAAAATGAAAAAGAAAAGGTGAAGATCACCGTGACTCTTGCATAAGGTAGAGGATAATAATAAAAGATAGGCCCTACACAGAGGGAAGCAGAGGTTGCCATGCGCTTTTATGGTTGGATGCATAAAATCTCAATGCGAAAGAACGTCAGTTTATATTGCCCCTTGTGATATGAACCTTTATTATGCAGTCCGTCGCTTTTATTACTTCCATATCACAAGATCGTATAAAGCTTATTTCTCCCACACCAATCAATCATACATATTTAGAGCAATTTTTATTGCTTTGCACCGATGACAACTTACATGAAGAATCTTACTCAATCCATAGGTAGATATGGTGGACTCTCATGGCAAAACTGGTTTAGGGATTTTCGAAGCACAAGTAGTATTTCTACTTGGTGCTGAGAATTTTGCTAGCATGAGGGGGAAAGGAAAGCTCAACAAGTTAGAGGAACCATTACAACATACTTTATCTCAGATATAAGAAAGACATAACTCATTACGTTGTCTTCCTTGTCCAACATCAACTCTTTAGCATGTCATATTTTAATGAGTGCTCCCAATCATAAAAGATGTCAATGATAATATATCTATATGTGAAAACCCCTCTTTCCTTATTACTTCTTATTAATTGCAACAATGACCAAAGCTATGTCTGCTAACTCCCAACAACTTTTAATCATCATACTCTTTCTATGTGAAGTCATTACTCTCAATAAGACCAATATGAACTTTTTGTTTCTTTTTATTCTTTTCTTCTTTCTTTTATTCACCCAAGATCATGGCAAAATAATCAAGCCCTTGACTCAACACTAATCTTTATTATATATAACTCACGGACTCAATTACATAGAGAGATCATAAAGCAAAACTCAAAACTAGACCATGCCATAAACTTTATTCTACTAGATCAAGATACTACTAATAGGATCGAACTAAGAAAAATGATAAAGGTAGGAGTTGTGATGGTGATACGATACCGGGGCACCTCCCCCAAGCTTGGCAGTTGCCAAGGGGAGTGCCCATACCCATGTGATTATATCTCCTTCTTTGTTGTTGGTGTAATATTCTTGGCGATGATTCCCCTCAGGATGCGATTCTCCTCCTCGAGCTTATTGACTTGCTGTTTGAGGTCCATTATTTCCTTACGAAGCTTTCCTGTGACAGCTAAAGCCCCTTGCACCCAAGGGTGTTGCATAGCTGCGGGAGAACAAGTGACACTCCTCTTCATATTTTCATAAGAAAGAAATCTAACATTAGAAGGGATAACCGAGTTTGGAATAGCTGAGCTCTGTAGTTCCCCCATCGTGAACCCAACTCGGAGGCGAGAGGTGACTTCTTGATACTCCATGGCATCTACTCTCATCAAGTCAGCCTCCATCTCTTCCTCCATTGCTGGCCCAAAGTGGTCAACGTCGCTGTTTGCCCTTGGTTAGGGTGCCGGATTAGATACCCGGCTCTCCCCGATTGACTCTTGAGAAGACACCTTGCTCTAATCCGTACCAGCAACAACTCGAAAACAAAAACAGAGGAAATTTGCGTGATACGGGAGTCAAAACCTTCGGGAGAATATATAATGAATTTTTACCGATCAAAATATGTATCGTGCAAGAAAACGGAGTCTGGAAGGCACACGAGGTGCTCACGAGGTAGGGGGCGCGCCCAGGGGGGTAGGGCGCGCCCACCACCCTCGTGGGGCCCTCGTGTCCTTCCCAGACTGCTACTTATTTTTCTATTTTTCTAAATATTCCAAAACAGAGAAATATTGCCTTAAAAATTGTTTTGCAGTCGGTTTACTTACCGTACCACGTACCTATTCCTTTTCGGAGTCTGAAATGTTCCAGAAAGTGTCCCTTATGTATTCCTCCGGGTTTCAATAATATTGGTTTCAACATTTATGGGATTACCTGAGATATAATGTTTAGTTCTTTGACCGTTTACCACCTTCGGATTTGTGCCCTCGAAGTTGTTGATTTTTATGGCACCGGAACGATAGACCTCCTCGATAACATAGGGGCCTTCCCATTTAGAGATAAGTTTTCCTGCAAAAAATCTTAAACGAGAGTTGTATAGCAATACATAATCACCTACATTAAACTCACGCTTTTGTATCCTTTTGTCATGCCATCTTTTAACTTTTTCTTTAAACAACTTGGCATTTTCATAAGCTTGGGTTCTCCATTCATAAAGTGAGCTAATATCAAATAACCTCTTCTCACCGGCAGGTTTAAAATCATAGTTAAGCTCTTTAATAGCCCAATATGTCTTATTTTCTAGTTCGAGAGGTAAGTGACATCCTTTTCCATAAACCATTTTATACCGAGACATACCCATAGGATTTATATATCCAGTTCTATAAGCCCATAATGCATCATCATTTTTCTTAGACCAATTCTTTCTATACCTATTAATAGTCTTTTGCAAATTAATTTGAGCTCTCTATTGCTCAACTCTACTTGACCACTAGACTGTGGGTGATAAGGAGATGCAATTCTATGATTAACATCATATTTAGCAAGCATTTTACGAAAAGCACCATGAATAAAGTGTGAACCACCATCAGTCATTAAATATCTAGGGACTCCAAACCTCGGAAAAATAACTTCTTTAAGCATTTTAATAGAAGTGTTATGATCAGCACTACTAGTTGGAATAGCTTCTACCCACTTAGTAACGTAATCAACAGAAACTAGAATATGTGTGTATCCATTAGAGGCAGGAAAAGGTCCCATATAATAAAAGCCCCAAACATCAAATGGTTCAATAACAAGTGAATAATTCATAGGCATTTCTTGACGTCTAATAATATTACCAATTCTTTGACATTCATCACAAGACAAGACAAACTTACGAGCATCCTTGAAGAGAGTAGGCCAATAAAAACCAGATTGCAATACCTTATGTGCAGTTCTATCACCAGCGTGGTGTCCTCCATAAGACTCGGAATGACACTTGCGTAGGATCTGTTCCTGTTCATGCTCAGGTACACAACGTCTAATAACACCATCTACTCCTTCTTTATAAAGATGTGGGTCATCCCAAAAGTAATGTCTCAAATCATAGAAGAACTTTTTCTTTTGCTGGTATGTGAAGCTAGGTGGTATAAACTTAGCAACAATATAGCATAATCAGCATACCATGGAGTACTACGAGAAGTACTTATAACATTTAATTGTTCATCAGGAAAGTTATCATTAATAGGCAGTGGGTCATCAAATATTTTCTAACCTAGACAGGTTGTCTGCAACAGGGTTCTCAGCTCCCTTTCTATCAACAATATGAAAATCAAATTCTTTTAGCAAGAGAACCCATCTAATAAGTCTAGGTTTAGTATCTTTCTTTTCCATAAGGTATTTAATAGCAGCATGATCAGTTTGAATAGTTACTTTAGAGTCAACAATATAATATCTGAACTTATCACAAGCAAATACAACTGGTAAAAGCTCTTTTTCAGTAGTAGCATAATTTCTTTGAGCATTGTCTGGAGTCTTACTAGCATAATGAATAACATTTAATTTCTTATCAACTCCTTGCCCTAGAACAGCACCTACAGCATAATCACTAGCATCACCCATAATTTCAAAGGGTAAATTCCAATCAGGTGGCTGAACAACAGGTGTAGAGACTAATGCTTTCTTAAGTATTTCAAATGCTTCTACACAATCATCATCAAAGACAAATGGTATATCTTTTTGCAGTAAATTAGTCAGAGGCCGAGAAATTTTTGAGAAGTCCTTAATGAACCTCCTATAAAATCCAGCGTGACCAAGGAAACTTCTTATACCTTTGATGTCCTTGGGACATGGCATCTTTTCAATAGCATCAACCTTGGCTTTATCAACTTCAATACCTCTTTCAGAAACTTTGTGCCCCAAGACAATACCTTCATTAACCATAAAGTGGCACTTTTCCCAATTCAAGACAAGATTAGTTTCTTCACATCTCTGCAAAACTCGATCAAGATTGCTCAAGCAATCATCAAAAGAGGAACCATAGATGGAAAAGTCATCCATGAAAACCTCACAAATATTTTCACAAAAGTCAGAGAATATAGCCATCATGCATCTTTGAAAGGTAGAAGGTGCATTACATTAACCAAAAGGCATACGTCTATAAGCAAAAGTACCAAAAGGTCATGTAAAAGTAGTCTTTGATTGATCTCTAGCCGACAGAGGTATTTGAGAGAAACCAGAATAACCATCTAGAAAGCAATAGTGTGTATGTTTGCATAATCTTTCTAGAATTTGATCAATAAAAGGTAAGGGGTAATGATCTTTCTTAGTAGCTTTATTTAATTTGCGGAAATCAATTACCATCCTATAACCTGTGATAATTCTTTGTGGAATCAATTCATCTTTATCATTAGGAACAACAGTAATACCTCCCTTCTTAGGGACACAATGGACATGACTTACCCACTCACTATCAGCAATGGGATAGATTATACCTGCCTCCAGAAGCTTAAGTATTTCTTTTCTTACCACTTCTTTCATTTTAGGATTCAGACATCGTTGAGGATCACGAACTGGTTTGGCATCTGCTTCCAAATTTATTTTATGTTGACATAGAGTGGGACTAATGCCCTTAAGATCATCAAGAGTATATCCAATAGCAGCACGATGCTTCTTCAGAGTTTTCAATAATCTTCCTTCGTCATGCTTTGAAAGGTTAGCACTAATAATAACAGGATATATCTTCTTTTCATCAAGATAAGCATATTTAAGATTATCAGGCAAAGGTTTAAGTTCAAACACGGGATCACCCTTGGGTGGAGGAGGATCCCCTAAAATTTCAACAGGCAAGTTGTGTTGCAGAATAGGTTCATGTTTAAAGAATACTTCATCTATTTCCCTTCTTTCATTCATGAACATATTATTTTCATGGTCTAGCAAATAGTGTTCTAACGGATCACTAGGAGGTACGACAATAGAAGTAAGACCAATAATTTCATCCTTACTAGGTAATTCTTCCTCATGATGTTGTTTACTAAATTTAGAGAAATTAAACTCATGAACCGTATCATCCAAGCCAATAGTAACAACATTCTTTTCGCAGCCTATCTTAGCATTAACAGTATTCAAGAAGGGTCTACCAAATATAATGGGACAAAAGCTATCTTGCGGAGAAGTAAGAACAAGAAAATCAGCAGGATATTTAGTTTTCCCACACAAGACTTCAACATCTCTAACAATTCTAATTGGTGAAATAGTATCTCTATTAGCAAGTTTAATTGTGACATCAATATCTTCTAACTCAACAGGTGCAATATCATGCATAATTTCTTTGTATAAGTCATAAGGTATAACACTAGCACTGGCACCCATATCACATAAGCCATGATAACAATGATCTCCTATATTAACAGAAATAACAGGCACGCCTACCACAGGTCTATGTTTATCTTTATCACAAGGTTTAGCAATTCTAGCAGTTTCACCTTCGAACTAAATAACATGCCCATCAATATTATCAGACAAGAGATCTTTAACAATAGCAATTTTAGGTTCTACTTTAACTTGCTCAGGAGGTGTATAAGTTCTAATATTGCTTTTACGAACAACAGCTGAAGCTTTAGCATGATCCTTTACTCTAACAGGGAAAGGTGGTTTCTCAACATAGGAAGTAGGAACAATAGGATCATTATAAGTGACAGTCCGTTCTTCAACTTTAATAGGTGCAGCTACTTTTACTTCTATGGGAGGATGATATTTAAACCACTTCTCCTTAGGGAGGTCAACATAAGTAGCAAAATATTCACAGAAAGAAGCTACTATCTCAGAGTCAAGTCCATATTTAGTGCTAAACTTACGGAAAATATCAGTATCCATAAAAGATTTAACACAATCAAACTTAGGTGTCATACCTGACTCTTTACCTTCGTCGAGGTCCCAATCTTTAGAGTTGCGTTTAATTCTATCCAATAAATTCCATCTGAATTCAATAGTCTTCATCATAAAAGAGCCAACACAAGAAGTATCGAGCATGGTGCGATTGTTTTAAGAAAGCCGAGCATAAAAACTTTGCATAATTATTTCTCTTGGGAGCTCATGATTGGGGCATGAATATAACCTTGATTTAAGCCTCCCCCAAGCTTGAGAGATGCTTTCTCCTTCGCGAGGCCAGAAATTATATATATAATTGCGATCACGATGAACAAGATGCATAGGGTAATACTTTTGATGGAATTCCAACTTCAATCTTTTGTAGTCCCATGATCTCATATCATCACATAGCCTATACCATATCAATGCATCTCCCTTCAAAGATAAAGGGAAGACCTTCTTCTTAGCAACATCATCGGGTATACCTGCAAGCTTAAATAATCCACAAACTTCATCCACATATATTAAGTGCTCATCAGGATGCTTTGTTCCATCTCCTGTAAAAGGGTTAGCTAGCAGTTTTTCAATCATAGCCGAAGTAAATTCAAAAGGAGTTTCATTTTCAATAGGTTCAGTAGGTGGAGGAGCAACTCTTTGCTCTACTAGACGGGGTAAAAATACCCCGAACAAGCCCCTCAGAGAATTACTTTCCATAGTAACATGTGACAGTAAATTTCAGCACACTATATAAATTTTTCCTTACCAAATTCCACCTACCAAAGGCGCTACACTCCCCGGCAACGGCGCCAGAAAAGAGTCTTGATGACCCACAAGTATAGGGGATCTATCGTAGTCCTTTCGATAAGTAAGAGTGTCAAACCCAACGAGGAGCAGAAGGAAATGATAAGCGGTTTCAGCAAGGTATTCTCTGCAAGTACTGAAATAAGTGGTAACAGATAGTTTTGTGATAAGATAAATTGTAACGAGAAACAAGTAACAAAAGTAAATAAAGTGTAGAAAGGTGGCCCAATCCTTTTTTAGCAAAGGACAAGCCGGAACAAACTCTCATAATAGGAAAAGCGCTCCCGAGGACACATGGGAATATCGTCAAGCTAGTTTTCATCACGTTCATATGATTCGCGTTCGGTACTTTGATAATTTGATATGTGGGTGGACCGGTGCTTGGGTGTTGTTCTTACTTGAACAAGTGTCCCACTTATGATTAACCTCTATTGCAAGCATCCGCAACTACAACAAAAGTATTAAGGTAAACCTAACCATAGCATGAAACATGTGGATCCAAATCAGCCCCTCACGAAGCAACGCATAAACTAGGGTTTAAGCTTCTGTCACTCTAGCAACCCATCATCTACTTATTACTTCCCAATGACTTCCTCTAGTCCCAAATAATGGTGAAGTTTTATGTAGTCGACGTTCACATAACACCATTAGAGGCTAGACAACATACATCTTATCAAAATATCAAACGAATACCAAATTCACATGACTACTCATAGCAAGACTTCTCCCTTGTCCTCAGGAACAAACGTAATTACTCACAAAGCATATTCATGTTCATAATCAGAGGGGTAATAATATGCATATAGGATCTGAACATATGATCTTCCACCAAATAAACCAACTAGCATCAACTACAAGGAGTAATCAACACTACTAGCAACCTACTAGCACCAATCCCGGACTTTGAGACAAGAATTGGATACAAGAGATGAACTAGGGTTTGGAGATGAGATGGTGCTGGTGAAGATGTTGATGGAGATTGCCCTCTCTCGATGAGAGGAGCGTTGGTGATGACGATGGTGATGATTTCCCCCTCCGAGAGGGATGTTTCTCTGGCAGAACAGCTCTGCCGGAGCTCTAGATTGGATCCGCCAAGGTTCCGCCTCGTGGCGGCGGAGTCTCGTCCCGAAAAGTTCCTCCTTATTTTTTCTCATAGAAAGACTTCATGTAGGAGAAGATGGACGTCAGAGAGCCACTAGGGGGGCCCATGAGGTAGGGGCGGTGCCCTAGGGGGGGGGGGCGCCCCCACCCTCATGAGCAGGGTGTGGGCCCCCTAGCCTTCATCTTTGACAAGGATTTTTCTTTATTTATTTTAAGACTTTCCGTGGAGTTTCAGGACTTTTGGAGTTGCGCAGAATAGGTCGCTAATATTTGCTCCTTTTCCAGCCCAGAATTCCAGCTGCCGGCATTCTCCCTCTTTATATAAACCTTGTGAAATAAGAGAGAATAGCCATAAGTATTGTGACATAAAGTGAAATAATAGCCCATAATGCAATAAATATCGATATAAAAGCATGATGCAAAATGGACGTATCACCAAGCCTTGCCCTCAAGCGATAGCATCTTAACATAATAGGTATCATTATCAAGCGACATCAACTCGCACAGGGTGAGGCCTCCGTCGTGCCGGCTCCAGTCATCAGGGTCACGGCGAAGAAGATAGGGGAGATCAAACCGCTCCTTGACTCTTGGGTTCTTTTTACTGATGTTATTAGTTGAGTCGAGAATGGGCTTGAACGAACCTGCCATGCTAGCCGAGGTGATGACGTCGCACTAATCAATGAGTTCCTCCACCACGTCATCTTTAAGATCAGGGCAAGAGTAACGGGGTCGTTTCTGGCCTGTTCCCTCCATGGAGAAGATGATCGAACAATGGTAGAAGAAAGGGTGAAGGGCTGAAGGAAAATGGAGGAGGGAGAGGAAGAGCATGCGACATCAGTTCCAAATCGAGAGGGAAAGGCGAAGAGTCGGTGGACGGTTGCGAGTTTGGCACGGTTCACGAAGAGGCGCCCCGACCTACACGTCCGTTCGGAAATACTCCTACTACACGCCGTCGTCTCACTGATATGTTGGAACGGGACCACATGTCAACGAAACATGGTGTGTAATTTCTCGTGCAAAATGCGATCTGGCCGCGTTGGCCCGAGGTGCCGCATTAGTTATCGACCTTTGTTTTTTTGTAGCATGCCGATCAGTGGCATTTTTCCAAACTTTGAAAAATGCCATTTCATGCCATTTCTAGTGGCATTTTTCGAAGTTTGGAGTGGCGTTTTTCAAAGTTTGCAAAAATTGCAGTGGCATTTTTCAAAGTTTGGAAATTGCAGTGGCATTTTTATGAATCGCCATAATTGGAGTGGCATTTATCTAATTTGTTTTTGAGATGGAAGCAGGGTGTCAACTGGGCTGTGCGGGACACTCTGGCCTGTCCAGACAGCCTTTTCTTTTATGTTTACCACAGACCAGCCCAGTAGTTTTTTTTATTTCTGAAAATAGCTAGCCCAGTTCTTTTGTGCTTTGTCAAGTAAGTCGCTTTATTAGGCCTGCTGGGTTGCAAATCTTTCAAGACGAGGAGAGCTTCATTCCGCTGGCCGAGAAAATGGCCTATCAGTAATGAGAAATGGGATGTACATTTTTAAAACACATCAAACCGGCAATTATTTTCAAATATCTTTTTTTCATATCGAGATTTTAAATTGCATTAATTTTTATGCGTGGACAATTTATTGGATTTTATATTGATATACATTTATTTTTAAAATCAGTCTGAATGTGACTCAAAATTTTGGGATTAAAAACAGTTCAGACTGCACCGACATATGCAAAATTTTGTATAATTTTTTAACCGTGGCCACAATATGGGCTGTAATGCTAACATAAAGAATATGGGCTCCAAAAAACCCATAAGAATTAGCAAATGGGCTGTAAATTATTTGAAATAATGGCAGATGGGCTGTATGCTATTTTCCACAGATTTGAGGCTTTCCACAGATGGCCTGTATATTGTTGGATGTCCATCCAACGACCGTCGTGCTTCTTCAATCTCTGCTCTTCCTGCTCCAGCCGCTCAAACAAGCACCGGCGGGACTGCCTGCTCCCTCCTCCCCGCGGCCGGCTGTGCTGCCGCGCAGGCCTCACGGCCCCATCGTACTCCCATCGCTGGCCTAGCCATCCCTCTACTCACCCACAGCTGATGTTATTCTCCGGCCACGGCAGACGAACCAGTAAACCCTCGTACAGCCGTACTCCCCTCCGCGTGGGTATCAAAAACAACGGACGAGTCTTCCCTGCCTCCGTGTCATTCCCTTCCTAGGCCTCGCCGTCGTCCACCACCCTGTTGCCCTCGGCGTGGCGTGGTCAGCGTGGTCAACGACCGACAAGCATCTGAAGTGGAATGTACATGGAGAGGCTGACAGCTGGGTCCACAGCCGCACGCAAGGAAATGCCTCCTTATTACGCGCAAAATAATGATTTCCGCCACCTGACATCTGGGACCCACCGAAACGGCCTCTGTATTTCGTGAAAAAAACGTTACCGCCACTGACAACTCGGACCCACCAGCTATATCTTCGCACGCAAGGAAGTGCCTCCTTATTACGCACAAAAAATGAACACTCCCCCTGCTAGCTGGGACCCAGTATAGTGGGCCTACTAAGTTGACGGGGACGAAGGGCTTTGTCAACTTAGTCAATATGCACGATTCTAGCTCCAGTGACCGTACGATGTCCATCCAACGGCCGTAGTGCTTCTTCAACCTCTGGTCTTCTTGCTCCAGCCGCCCAAAGCAGTGCCGGTCGTGCCGCCTGCTCCTGCCTCCCATGGCTGGTTGTGCTGCCGCGGAGACCTCACCGCCCCCATACTACTCCCACCGCTGGCCAGGCCATCCCTCCACTCCACTCACCCACACCCCCTGTTATTCTGCGGCGACGGCAGCGCAGCCGAACCAGTGAACCATCATACTCCTCTCCGCGTGGGCACCACTGCCGCGTCTTCCCCGGCTCCGCGCGGTCCCCTTACTAGGCCTTGCCGTCGTTCACTGCCATGGTGCTGTCGGTGCGGCATGGTCAATGTGGTCAATGACTGAATTCCATCGGAAGAATACTGTATGTGGAGAGGCTGACAGCTGGGTCCACTGCAACCGCAAGGAAGTGCCTCCTTATTACGCGGAAAATAATTATTCCTCCACCTCATAGCAGGGACCCACCAGACGCCCACCAGTATATCGCGAAATAAACGTTTGCCCCTGACTGCTGGGACCCACCCGACGGGCCACCGTATTTTGCGGAAAAAACGTTCCCCCTGCTGTCAACTCGGACCCACCGGAAGTGCCTTCTTATTACGCACAAAAAAATGAATACCCCCTGCTAGCTGGGACCCACCTTAGTGGCAGGCTGACTTGTGGGCCTTCTAAGTTAACGGGGACGGAGGGCTTTCTCAACTTAGTCAATATGCACGATTCTAGCTCCAGTGACCGTACAATGTCCATCCAACGGCCGTAGTGCTTCTTCAACCTCTGGTCTTCTTGCTCCAGCCGCCCAAACCAGCGCCGGTCGTGCCTCATGCTCCTGCCTCCCGTGGCCGGCTGCGATGCGGCGGAGGCCTCACCACCCCCTACTACTCCCACCGCTGGCCAGGCCATCCGTCTACTCACCCACACCCCCTATTATTATGCGGCGACGGCAGCCTCACTCCGCAGCGAACCAGTGAACCCCCATACTCCTCTACGCGTGGGCGTCCACTGCCGCATCTTCCCCGGCTCCGCGTCGTCCCCTTCCTAGGCCTCACCGTCGTCCACCGCCCTGGTGCTCTCGGCGTGGCATGGTCAACGTGGTTAAGGAACGGCTTCCATCGGACATGGACTTTATGTGGAGAGGCTGACAGCTGGGTCCATGGCCGCAGCAAGGAAGTGCGTCCTTATTACGTGCAAAATAATTATTCCTCCACCTAACAGCATGGACCCATCGGACGGGCCATCGGTATTTTGCGAAAAAATCATTTCCCCCTGACTGCTGGGACCCACCGGATGGGCCACCGTATTTCGCGAAAAAACGTCCCCCCTGCTGTCAGCTAGGACCCACCGGAAGTGCCTCCTTATTACGCACAAAAAAATGAATACTCCCTCGGCTAGCTGGGACCCACCTTGCTGGGAGGCTGACTTGTGGGCCTACTAAGTTGACGGGGACGAAGGGCTTTGTCAACTTAGTCAATATGAACGATTCTAGCTCCAGTGACCGTACGATGTCCATCCAACGGCCGTAGTGCTTCTTCAACCTCTGGTCTTCTTGCTCCAGCCACCCAAAGCAGCGCCGGTCGTGCCGCATGCTCCTGCCACCCATGGCCGGCTGTGCTGCCGCATAGGCCTCACCGCCCCCTACTATTCCCACCGCTGGCCAGGCCCTACGGTGATGACAGACTCACACTGGAGCCGAACCAGTGAACCCTCATAGTCCTCTCCGCACGGGCTTCCACTGCCGCGTCGTCCCCTTCCTATGCCTCACCGTCGTCTACCGCCGTGGTGCTCTCCGCGCGGCGTGGTCAATGTGGTCAAGGAACAACTTCCATCGGAAGAGTACTATACGTAGAGAGGCTGACAGCTGGGTCCACGGCCACAGCCCAGTTTTTTTGTGATTTGCCAAGTAAGTCGCTTTGTCAGGCCTGTTGGGCTGCAAATCTTTTAAGACGAGGAGAGATTTCATTCGGCTGGCCGAGAAAATGGCCCATCAGTAATGAGAAATGGGTTGTACATTTTTAAAACACATCAAACCGACAATTAGTTTCAAATATCTTTTTTTTCATTTCAAGATTTTAAATTACATTAATTTTCATGCGTGGAGAATTTGTTGGATTTTATATTGATATACATTTATTTTGAAAATCAGTTTGAATGTGAGTCGAAATTTTGGGATTAAAAACGTTCGGACCGCACCGAAATATGCAAAATTTCGTATAATTTTTTAACCGTTGCCACAATATGGGCTGTAATGCTAACAAAAAGAATATGGGCTCCAAAAAAGCCGTAAGAATTAGCAAATGGGCTCTAAATTATTAGAAATAATGGAAGATGGGTCGGATGCTGTTTTCCACAGATTTGAGGCTTTCCTAAAAAAAGGTTGACGCACAAGCACTGATTGTTGGATGTCCATCCAACGACCGTCGTGCTTCTTCAATCTCTGCTCTTCCTGCTCCAGCCGCTCAAACAAGCGCCGGCGAGACAGCCTGCTCCCTCCTCCTCGCGGCCGGCTGTGCTACCGTGCAGGCCTCACCGCCCGACCGTACTCCCATCGCTGGCCTAGCCATCCCTCTACTCACCCACACCTGTTGTTATTCTCCGGCGATGGTAGACGAACCAGTAAACCCTCGTACAGTCGTACTCCCCTCCGCGTGGGAAACAACTGCCAAGTCTTCCATGCCTCCGTGTCGTCTCCTTCCTAGGCCTCACCATCGTCCACCGCCCTGGTGCTCTCGACGCGACGTGGTCAACGTGGTCAAGGAATGACTTCCCATCGGACGTGGACTGTACGTGGAGAGGCTGACAGCTAGGTCCATGGCCGCAGCAAGGAAGTGCTTCCTTATTACGCGGAAAATAATGATTCCTCCACCAGACAGCTGGGACCCACTGGATGGGCCACTGTACTTCGCGAAAAAAATGTTTTCCCCCTGACTGTTGGGACCCACCAGCTACATCTTCGCACGCAAGGAAGTGCGTCCGGGCAAAAAAATACGAATCGCCCCCTGACTGCTAGGACCCACCATCTACATCTTCGCAGGCAAGGAAGTGTCTGAAAGTCGGGACCCAACTGGTCGAAGCGTACGTAGCGTTGTCATTCTGGTCGCGAACGTGTATGTACATACTGGTCGATGTAGAGGCATGCATGTGTCGAGGTAGAGGTGCGCATGTGTCGTAGTAGAGGTGTGCACGTAGCATGTACACGTACGTACAACGGCCAGGGTGCAAGAAAGAAAATACGGCCATGTATGTGTACATACGGGCGGGGTCTCGAACGCCTACTCGCGCATACGTACGGCCAGGGCTCGTGTACATGGCTGGGTCGGAATGGAGAAACAGTGTCGTCGTCGTGTTCATGGGGAGGCAACGGAGTGCGTCGTGTTCATGGGGAGGCAACGGAATGCATCGTGTTCATCGCGAGGCAACGGAATGCGTGGGAGCCAACCGGCTCGGTCGGAATGGAATGCGTGGTCGTGTTCATCGGGAGGGCTTGGACGGAACAGGCGATGGAAACGAGGCCTGGCGTACCGCACAACGGAGGAAACGGACCTCCTACATTTGGAATGGGGTCCTGTTGATCAGGAGGGGTCTGGCGTACCGCAAAAAGGAGGAAACGGACCTCCTACGGTCTAATCAGGGGTCATGTTCATCGGGAGGGGTGTGGCGTACCGCAAAACGGAGGAAACAGACTTGTATTGGAGCTCTACGGTCGAAACGGGGGTCCTGTTCATCGGGAGGGGTGTGGCGTACCGCAAAACGGGACTCCACGGGATATTGTTCATGTCCACCATCGACCCCTCCAGCCTCCACGAGCTACTGTTCATCCACCGTCAACCTCCTCCAGCCTCCACCGGCTACTGTTCAACCAGCCCTCTCCACGGGCTCCTGTTCAACCACCCCTCCACGGGCTACTGTTCATCCTACCCTCCACCGTCTACTGTTCATCCAGCCCTGCACGGGGTGGTCCTGTTCATCCAGCCCTCCACGGGGTCCTTTTCATCCAGCCCCAACCGGCTTGATCGATCGGGGTCCTGTTCATCCAGAGGCAACAACACAGGGTCCTGTTCATCCACCCCCATCGGGAACTGTT
>NC_041380.1:216682148-216686680 GCF_002162155.2 Triticum dicoccoides
AGTAGCAATGGAATCGCTCGATCGGGTTCAGTTAACAGCCATCGATCGATCGCTCGGGTTCAGTAACGCGTAGCCTGGAGTGCAATCGCTCGGGTTCAGTTAGAGCCCGACGCCTCACTCGGGTTCAGTTAGAGCCAACGCCTTGCACACACGCGCGTACGTGTATGAGAGAAGCGCGCATCGCTCGGCCCCCGACCTCCCACCGTAACCGGGAACTCCCCGAAATTTTCCTCACCCTTGCTTCTACCACGGTTTCTTCCGTCATGGACGACCCAAAGAATGTCATGCAGCTGCGTCTCCGGCCCGCCCAGGACAAAAAGCCCATTTTCTGTCATGATTTTTTGTCATAGAAGTAGGAGCCCACCACATCTATGATGATACCGGGTTTTGTCACAATTATCGTCATAGAAGTGTCATATGGATGACAGAAAAAAAATTCGTTCGGCCCAAAATGTCATGGATGTGTCTTTTTTTGTAGTGCTCTGTGTTGGCTCGTGCTCCGGAGCTGCCCTTGCGCGACGGCAGGGTGGGTTCTGGTGGCACGACAGCGAGGAAAAGTCCAGTGGCGCGATGGCGAGGCGAAGTTTGGCGGCGTGCGACAGCGTGGTAGGGGCGGCGGCGCGCTGGAAGTGCCGATGGGATTGGGGTTCGTGGGTCATGCGGGTAGATGGGTTATATTCTGCAGGGGGCGTGGGTTGAATACTCCAAACGACATGATGTTTTGTGCAAAAACAAAACATTTTTTCGGATCCACTTAAAAGGGGACTACGGGTTGAATTCTCAAAAAACAGAGGCACTTCTATGTAAAAACACCGCGATGGTGAACCCGAAAGACTCAACCCGTGTTTTATTGCTAGGGAAAGATAAAGAATGATGAACCATGGTTGTATACTTGTACTATTAAAGATTAAATATGGTAAAGAAAGAGGCAAAATATATTCTGGTTGCTGAACAAGGTGAAGCGGAATGCCCATATTGTGCCCTCCTCCATGTAGAAGGCACGCACGACTCTAGTCCAACCCCTTTTGATGGCCGACCGCCCATCCTTCACAGTCTTCATGAAAACGTCTAGATAATCATCGTGTTCTAGTAGAAACACTTTAACCTTTGCATGCCCACCAATCATGTAGTTTGAGAGGTAATCTTGATTCAACTACTTTGGCAACCACTACAAAGGAAAAAGATTCAGACATTGTCATCTAACACAACTCATTATGGGCAGTAAAAACAAGGCTGCAGAGTTCTTACATACCATCCTGCAGTTCGTTGTTGTCTTGGATAAAGTGTAAACAAATAGTTTAATTGCCATCTTTGGACCCATTTTACTAACAATCTTTATCATCTTCCTCACTTGATGCTGGTTCATCGATATCTCATTGCCCCATACGCAGAAAGGGTCAAAGCGCGGATCTTTACCAATGACATATGTACCTAAAAGCACCAAGTTAATATTAGAAGCTAAACAGGAATTGCACAATGATGTAATACAACACTCTTTTATAATATGTCTATATACATCTGTATGTGGTAGTCCATTTGAAATATCTAAAAAGACAAATATTTAGGAACGAAGGGAGTATCTTATAACATCCAATATACTCACATATTAGATGAATTAACATCTTATATTATTGGCCGGAAGGAGTTTAGTGCATTCTTACAAATTATCTGTTAATTAACTGCTGCTGTATCCAGGGGTTACAGTTAGTTTGATTTAGTTCGGGCTCAAATAGCCCTAAAGTATATATAAACATGAGGGCTAGTTTGAGCTAGTTGCATCTATAACCCACCTAAAAAACTATCCAACCCAAGAGGTGCTAATTGGAGCTAGTTCTCCTAGTGCATTTATTATCAATCTAACCTGCCATCCAAACAACTCTTTGGATGGAGTTAGTTCAGGGTTAGTAATGAGCTAGGAACTAACTCTAACCTCTAGCTAAGTTGAATATCCAAACAGGGCTGTGTTGTTGTTGTTGTTGTTGTTGTTGCTGCTGCTGCTCTTCTATGTGTATCTAGACATCATTGGAACATTAATGTAACACTCTTCCTTGTTGCTACGTAGCCTAGGATTGCATATTTAGACATTATAGTGCATGTTGCTATGTAGCCTCAGATATATTACATATGGCCCTAGTTAACCTAACGATAAATGGGTTGCAGATATATTCAGTTCAAAGTCTGATTCATCGATTAGTCCCTTATCAGCCGCCGGCCTATATGGCACCAACTACCGATATCCTGAATAGTGAGTAGATATAAGCCATGGGATGAAACTAACCTTGATGGAAAACATCAGTCGTTCCCAAAATTGTCCTGTGTAGGTACATCAAGAAGCATGTTAAGCACAACAGTTCGTACTTGCACATATAGAACATCACGTTGTGAATAACTGGAATAAACAAGGCATACTACGAACAACGAAAGATAGCATTTGAAACTGGACATATGCTAACTACAAACAACCGAACAATCAAAAAACTTTAAAAGAGGCATATGCTAGTTATAACAGGCTTAACACCAAACAAATATATGCATTACAATCGGTATGTTTAAAATTGTATTGATGAAATGTATTGCATAGTAAATAATTGCACATATAGAGCATAACATTGTAAACAACTGAAATAAACAGGGCATACTGCAAACAACCAGATATATCAATTAAAACTAGACATATTCTCACTACACTATAAAAGGGACTCGACAAAACAAATCATGTGTTTCCCCCTGTGAAGAGGCACGTCAAAACAAATCATGGGTTTCCTCACCTGTCACAGATGGGATTGTTCCCATGGGAAGAGCACGGAGCCTGGATGCATTCCATGTTGTCGCGGATGGGCTCCTTCCCCTTGGAAGAGCACGGCTGTAGGGTGCCCTCCCTGATGTCGCCGACGGGCGCTTTCCCCTTGGAAGAGCAGATGGGCTCTTTCCCCTTGGAAGAGCCGGAGAGGGTGCCCTCCTCGTGGTCGCCGTCGATGGGGTCTGACTTGGAAGCTGTGGATCCCAAGTTAGCATCGCAGAACGTGTCCTTCAGAAATGAAAAAAGGGGCTCGATGGCGATGTAGAATGGCAGATTGTTGACGGCGAGCCAGAGGAGATCAGCGGCGGGCCCATGGATGAGATCAACGATGGTTGAACCCAAGGGGTTGTGGTTGGGCCACTTAACCTGTGACATAGCCCACCTCAGGCCGTCGCTGTCAATAACCTCGATGTCATAGCCGGTAGCCGAGACATGCCCGCATACTCTAGCCTGCCACTTGAGTGCGTGCCACTAGTAGTGGTCGTCAGCTTCCTCAGCGATGTCGGACGGAGAGACCGCTATACACCTCTTTTGGGCCAGTCGCTCCTCGAGCTCCACGGGAAGCGTAGCTAGCCTTAGGCTGCGACGGTCTGGAGTAGGGGATGGGGATGGGGATCTGTGGGAAAGGGGGCATCTGGCTGGTGTCATCTAAGAAACTCAGGGCGGCCTGGGTATGGAGATCGGTGGGTAAGTTGCACGGGCAAACCGGCAGATGTTGACAATGGAGGCCTTGCGGCATCGGGGACCTTGCTAGGGTTTCGAGCGAGGGAGGGGGCATGTGTATGTGCATGCATGCATGCCCGAGGTGGTTTTGGTTTGTGTGTGTGTGGAGGGGGAATGGGTGTTTGAGGAAATGACGCAGGTACTAGAAATTTTACTACGCGGGAGTCAAACGCGGGAATCAAATGCCGGGCTATTAAATTTTTTGATGATAGTGCATCACACACGGTCCAGAGATAACAGTCGTGTCTTATGAAACAGAAATACCCTTGAGGCGGGCAGATATTTTCTAGGGATGCAGGCGGGATTGGGAAGAGGAAACATCGCACACGGTCCTGAGATAACAACCGTGTGTTATGAAACAGAAAAACCCTCGAGGCGGGTAGATATTTTCTAGGGATGCAGGCGGGATTGGGAACAAGAAACATCACACACGGTCCGGAGATAACAACCGTGTGTTATGAAACAGAAAAACCCTCGAGGCGGGCATACATTTTTGAGAGGGGGGGGGGGCTCGTGGAGCCCAATGTACTATGCGGATGTGTGCATGACAGGGGCTCCGGTGTGGCACACGGTTAGTTTGAGTGAACCGTGTCTGTTGCGTCATCCAACTTGTCTAATGTTCATAAATTTGGCAAAAAATGACACGGGAGAGGGTCAGAAAATGAACACGCTTGCATGTGGACTGAATTTATGTATCAAAAGGGTGGTTTGATTGTAAAATACCAAATGCAACTTCGATGTGGCACCTGTCTCGCAAAGCGCATGGTATTGCTTGCCCCCCTCATGTCGGCACGAATTGGGAATCCTAAGCTATGAATGCATGCCCCCTCCCCCCCAACCGAGGTTCACCTAGCAAAGTGTGAAGTAGCTAGCAGCCCCCCTCCCCCTCGTGTCGGCATGGATTGGGAATCCTAACTATGAATGTATGCCCCCTCCCCCCAACCGCTGTTCACCTAGCAAAGTGCGAAGCAGCTAGCAGCCCCTCTCCTCCCTCGTGTCGGCACGAAGG
>NC_041380.1:216686888-216701730 GCF_002162155.2 Triticum dicoccoides
GAAGTAGCTAGCAGCCCCCTCCCTCGTGTCGGCACAAAGGGAATCCTAAGCAATGAATGCATGCCCCCCAACCGAGGTTCACCCTAGCAACGTGCGAAGTAGCTAGCAGCCCCCCTCCCTCGTGTCGATACGAAGGGGATCCTAAGCTATGAATGCATGCCCCCTGAGGGAGTCCTGGACTAAGGGGACCTCGGGCGTCCGGCCTGTTGGACTGGGCTGGACTGATGGGCTATGAAATTACAAGATCGGAGACTCTCGCCCGTGTCCGGATGGGACTCTCCTTGGCGTGGATGGCAAGCTTGGCGTTCGGATATGAAGATTCCTTTCTCTGTAACCGACTTTGTATAACACTAGTCCCCTTAGACCAGGATAGGAAGCTTGAACTACGTTGATGATATTCACGGATACTTGATCTTCGACGGATTTGAGCCCATGGTAGCCGCTCCCTACCACTGCAATGAACATGACCTAAATCTGTCATTGGACCATACCCAGGAGATTGCACCTGTAAGCACCCTGGCCCTAGATCCGAAGCAGCCTGTACCATCTGAAGATGAGAAGCTTAACCCGCCATGGAAGCCGCGGACTCATCGGCGTTGGGGCCGCACACAGACTCAGCTTCGAGCGGGGTCTTCGTCACCGTACCCTCGGATTCATCTCCGGTCACTGGTTCCGAACTACATGCATCCGCGTCCGCCGAGCCTTACCAGGCACCGATCGTCGAATTCAGTTCCGCGGACATCTTCCGGCACTCAGCTTTAGGCGATGTGCTAAACTCATTAAAAACCCTCTCTTTAGCAGGGGATTCACAATAGAATTATATCCGGTTTGAACTGGGGGCTAATGATGGGGAATTTCGTTTCCCACCCACCTCCCACTTAATAGCCACTATTGAAGATCTATACGACATGCTCGACTATGACTCCGAAAACATCGACGGTATGGACGACGATGCTGAAGAGGAGCAGGCCCAAAACCCGCCATTTACCGGGCGCTGGACGGCCACCTCCTCCTACGATGTATACATGGTGGACACACCCAAAGAAGTTAAAGGAGATGAAAAATAAGACCTAGTGGAAGATAAACCTCCTGAGATACAGCCAAAGCACCAACGACAGCGGCGCCGCTCTAAGTCACGCCGTGAAAAAGATAGCAATACCAGCACAGGAGAAAACAATACTCTAGACGATGCCGAAGACAATGAATACCCCGTTGAGCCAACTTCCGAATAGGACGAACTGGAAGATGGGCGAGTTAGCCCTGATGAATAGGCCGAACGCGAAGACTCGGAGGAAAGTAACTATATTCCACTCTCCGGGGATGAGGTGAGCCTCGGCGGCAAGGATTTGATCGTGCCTGAGGAACCTCTCGAGTAGGAGCGCTTCAAGAGCCTGCTAATAGCCCCGGCAAGGAGCCTGGAAAGGAAGCAGCAATAGCTTCAAGCTGATCAAGATCTGCTCAAGGATAGATGGACTAACATCCTGGCAGCCGAGGAATACGGCCTCGAGCAACCACTCAAAAGTTACCCGAAGCGCAAATCACTACCACAATTCGATGACGAGGCACTGTATCCCGTGCCATCAGTGCACAATGCGGCTGACCGACCATTAAGTGGCCGGGACAAAGCGGCAACTCAAGCCGAACACCAGCCCGTACTACCTCACTATAAAGGCAGGGATAAAACAGCTCAGGCATACACATATGACCTTCGGCAGGACCTAGACGCTAGAGCAGGACATACTAGATCAATCTATGGACCGCAGGGGTGTGCCCCGACACGCGACGACGGCTATCTATTCGGACGTGACAAGCTTAATCACACATGGGCCGAATGCCGCAGATGGACTCCATCTGAGCTACGTTGCGATGTGGCCCAATATAGAGGCACCGCACACCCTCTTTGCTTCACTTATGAAGTAATGGAGCACGAATTCCCAGAAGGGTTTAAACCCATGAATATCAAATCATATGATGGAACAACAGATCCCGCGGTATGGATTGAAGATTTTCTTCTCCATATCCACATGGCCCGCGTGATGATCTCACGGTCATCAAATACCTCCCATTAAAACTAAAGGGACCAGCACGCCACTGGCTAAACAGCCTTCCAGAGAACTCCGTTGGCAGCTGGGAAAACCTGGAAGACACCTTTTGTGATAACTTCCAAGGTACATATGTCTGGCCACCAGATGCAGATGACTTAAGTCACATCATCCAGCAGCCCGGAGAGTCAGCCAGGAAGCTCTGGACTAGATTCCTAATTAAAAAGAACCAAATTGTCAATTGTCCGGACGACGAAGCCCTCGCGGCCTTCAAACACAGTGTCCGGGATGAGTGGCTCGCCCGCCACCTCGGTCAAGAAAAACCAAAGTCCATGTCAGCCCTTACCGCCCTAATGACCCGCTTTTGCGCGGGAGAAGACATCTGGCTCGCTCGTAGAAGCAACAGCACCAGCGATCCAGGCACTTCCGAAGTCTAAGACGGCAACGTCAAGCCATGACATAGTAAACACAAACGTTGCAATTATAATGAAAGAACGCAAGACACGGAGGTCAATGCCGGATTCAACGGCTCCAAACCCGGTCAATAGAAAAAGCCATTCAAGGCAAATAGAGACGGACCATCCAATCTAGACAAAATACTGGATCGGCCCTGCCAGATTCATGGCACCTCGATAAACCAGCTACTCACACCAACAGAAGCTGATGGATCTTAAAACAAGCCGACAAGCTTAATGCCGAATACAAGGGGAAGGGGCCGCCCAATGACAATGATGACGAAGAGACTCGCCAGCCGAATACCGGGGGTCAGAAACAATTTCCCTCTAAAGTAAAAACCATAAATAAGGTATACGTGATGCACACCCCTACATGGGAGCGCAGACGCGCACTACGGGACGCGTATGCCATAGAGCCGTTTCCCCCAAAATTTCGCCATATCCGTCCCGAAGGTTCGGCGGCTCTGATCATCGATCTAATTACCAATGGGTTCCATCTCATGAAAGTCCTTATGGATGGAACAGTAGCCTTAATCTACCCTACCAAGACACTATCCGCAAAATGGGCATCGATCATTCAAGAATCAAGCCCACCACAACTACCCTCAAGGGAGGAGTATTCAGCGTAGAATCTCACTCTAGGGGCTCCGTCACACTGGAAGTCATTTTCGGTTTTCCGAACAACTTCCGAAGCGAAGGCTTGACCTTTGATATTGCCCCATTCCGCAGTAGCTACCACGCACTTCTTGGGCGTACCACTTTTGCTCGTTTTAATGCGGTCCCACTCTATGCCCGCGCAAAACTTAAGATGCCCGGTCCACGCGGTGTCATAACAATAAATGGAAATACGGAACACTCCCTCCATACGGAGGGTCATACTACGGCTACTATAATCGGAGTACCGAGCGGCCTCATCAAGCCGCATATTTCATCGGCCATTAAGCCGCTGACCTATATTAAATGGGGCCAATCAATCTCAGAGCTGGATTAGAAGTTCGGCCTCCATCATGCGCCTCATATACCCGCGAAGCTCATGTCGCACGTACATAATGATGTACTTAGAAAAACCTGGTCACCGGCAAAGGCACAATACGGACAGGCCTCCAAGCTCTCCCATAGCCTCCTTTTCCTTTTTTTCTTCTAACTATTTTCATCTTTTACCACAGGTGGCTCAAAGACTGGTCATCTCACGGACTCTTTCGGAGTTCGGCTTCATTCACTTACCCAAAGGCTATTCCTATTAAGGAGTCCCTTCACCGAGGCAAGGCGGCACAGACGTGCGACAGGAGGTCCAAGTAATTCTTAGTAGACCGCACTCTCTATTCAGAGCCTGTAAAGTGCCTTTTCCCTCAGCCTTCGACCACCGACATGTCAAATAGCCTGGGTCATGGCGTTATTATCTGTAAAATGGCAATTGACATATCAATCAGGTTCCAGTGAACATAATGCGTATTCAATATTCACTTTTTCTAAAAGAACTGAATTTTGCTTCTTCGGTTGTTTCACACATGCACCCCGGCATAAAGTGCCATGGGCTCAACATGGGAACAAATAAATTGCTGGCAAGTCTGAATAGCTTTATAGCACACTTCGGCGTCACGAGTTTGGCCTTATATGCATCAGCTCCGAATCATGTCTTTGGTCAATAATTGGGTTGCCCGACTCCTATGCTTACTACCTTACGTTCCGCTCTATCGGCTAGGGTAGTAAAGGGAGAACTACTGCGATCATGTCCTAGTTTATCCGGATGAGCACCTCAGTAGAGAAAGCCGAAAACTCACTGTCATGATGCGGCAAGAGCTAGTCAACCACTCGTTGACTTATCAGAATCTTTCGCGATTCCTCCCGTATTACACAAAGGACCGTTCTTCTAGTCACGTATGTAACACACCGTATTCAGATAGCTGCGTACATACCAGGGGCTATATCATAGACCCACCGTCAAACTCCTACGGCTAAGTGAAAGTGTTAAAGCCCTATAGTTCGATTCCCTAGTTCCCTCCATTGACACCTCCTTCACGGACCAAGACGTTGGGTCAAGAGTGATCAAGTGCTTTTCCGAGCACCCCCGTATTTTATGCAAGGGGGATGAAGCCGGCAACTGGAAAACTTTTAGGCATAGCCTTAAAATATCATAATATTGTTTTTTACAATTTCGGCAAATTCACTCGAAGACCATATCCTTTGAGCACAAAACCTCTATTAAACGGGCGCCCTCTAGGACATCTTCAAAATAATGCTCCGGCATGTGTTTGTCCTTGCCCCTGGGTGGACACTTTGCTGCAATATCGGTAGCCTTCATCTTCAACCAATACGTCGCCTCTATGTCTTGACACGGGCAAAGGCCATCCGTGCACCTTCAATGCACACCAATTAGTCAGCCATAGCCCGACCACAACGTCCTTCATGGCGGAACTGGATATCTTGTGGAGCTTGGCCCACTGGGCCATCTGTTCGTTAAGCAACAACGGGCGCTTTGGCATGCCGAATTGTGTCCAGAAAAGCTTCTCCATTGCATACCCCTCTTGTGCTTGGTAAAATTGCATTGCATCGGAGGCGCTCTTCGGCAAGTCCAAGCATGTGTCTGGAGAACTCCATATTTGATTAAGCGGGGCATATTTCGGATCGCTGAATTTAGTCTGTAATAAGAAGAGCTTACCATCCGCTATCTCCCTAGCTTGCCGGATCTCCTCCCGAGATGCCCTAGACTCGGACCGTGCTTCCCTCGCCTCTTGTAAGGCATTGTCGAGATCGGCCATTTTGGCTTTGTTATCCCTCTCGAGGAACTCGCACCGGACAGTGGCTTCCTTTAGCTCGCGAGCCATGGTAGACATTCTCTCCTCGCACTGGCGCCGAGCAGCTTGTTTGGCTTTTAACTCATCAGCTGCCTTCTTGGCAGCCACATTACTCATCCGGGCTTGCTCCTTGGCTAGGGCAACTTTGGCCCGAAGGGCCTCCACCGCGGCAGCAGTACCTGCAGGTATGCATGTCTCAATATGTAATTCTTAGCTTCGTGCTCATGGTATTATACATACATACACTGACCGTCTCAAAACATACATTGCGCCTCGTCGAGCCGCCTGTTAATAAGCATGATGTCGTCATTTGCCACATCAAGTTTCTGCTCCAGACTTGCAACCTCTATAGCGTCGACAGTTGAAGTGGATGTAATAGCCTATGTTCCAATTAATTAGATTATTTCTGGAGCATATCCTTTTTGATCCTCTAATTTCCCCTTGGGACTTCAACCAGAGTCACAGGGGCTACTATCTATACACAGGAGCACTTTGCGTATAGAGCACAATCGAAAATATTACATTACATACCTCGAAGCCTCTTAGCAGGCCCGTGAAAGCCTCATTCAATCCAGTTTACGCAGACATAATCCTCTCAACCACCGTACCCATCAAGGTACGATGTTCCTCTGAGATGGACGAATATCGCAACATGTCCATAAATGTATCCGGTACCTCCGGACCCTGTGAAGCAGCTGTGGGAGTATGGACTCCCTTTGAAGGGATATGTTTGCCTGACCCTAGAGTCGTCTCCGGTTGTAAACCGGATAGCCCGGGTCCTCTATTGATGGTCCCCATAGGGACCGCACTCCCCGGACCCTGGGCGACCGAAGTTTCACCTTGGGGTGTTGTCTTCATTATCCTCTGCACCACTTGTTGGTAGGGAGAGATCCTCCGGGACGACACCTCAGAGTCGTCCGCCCTATTGGGCGAGGAATCCTGTGAAGGCATATCGCTTTCCATCATATATGGAAGAAGATAACCTGAAGAGGATTGTTGAGGATGACTGCGTGCTGGACTGCAAAAACATGTATTCTAGATGTTACCCTTGTAACAGGAAAAGGAACAAGATATGTTTAAAACACCCTTGTTGACTTATGATTTGGCTAAAGGCTCGTCCTTATGGAGGAACTGTGCAACAACGACATCTTCTGAGCCCGAACCGCCTGATAGGAGTGTCTTACCTCGCTTAGGAGCCTTTACCTCCCAACCTTCGGAGGTGGCCCTTTTCTTACCATGGGGAGAAAGGATGTCAGCTTCTCCTTCTCTTTTATCTTCGGAAGAGGGAACCTTAATATCCCTAGACACAGTGTTTGGTGTACCTTCGGAATGGGGGCCACCTTTGGCCATCCTGCCCTCCTCATTGTCCTCTTTCACCGGCACCTGGAATCAATGTTGGGGATATCGCTTATCGGGAACTTATCGGTCGACCCATGATAAGGGGTAAATCGGCCAGTTTATCGGCATATCAGCCGATTTATCTTATCGGTCTGACAGCGATAAGCGATAAATCGGCCGATTTATCGGCATATCGGAAGATATCTTGAACAATGCCTGGAATGGTGCTGGGACCAGCATCCTTGTTAGCACAGGACTAGCTAAGTCTTCGGGAAGAGGGGCCGAACACCTAATCCGCTCCGCCTTCTTCGTCCAGCCTTGGAAAAAGATGGTTTTCTCAGTATCTTATCACATGATATTTAATTAAGCTCTGTTCGGGAGTCAGGTGCTTACCGAGGTATCCGGATGGTTGCAGTCAAGGCCGATGTCCTCGGTAGTGTCCGGCCACTGTTTTCGTGTCCCGAAAAATAACTTCCACATTCCTATGTGTGTCGTGCCGAAGAAGTGTTGAAGGGTTCGTGGTCCTTCTGGATTAAACTCCCACATACGGAGAGGTCGTCACTGGCACGGGAGGACCCGGCGGACTAACATTACTTGGATCACGTCGATGAGATCGGTATCCTTCTCAAGGAGACCCCGGATGTGACTCTGTATAGTCTGCACTTCATCGATTGATCCCCATTCCAGCCCCTTGTTAATCCATGATGCGAGCTGAATTGGAGGGCCGGATCGAAACTCAGGTGTAGCTGCCAACTTGGTAGCATGAGGTTCAGTAATGTAAAACCACTCCCGCTGCCATAATTTGGAAGACTCTGTGAATGATCCTTTTAGCCAAAGGGCGTTGGTGAGCTTGCTCACCGTGGCACCGCCACACTCCGCTTGCTTTTCCTTGATCACCTTTGACTACACATAAAAGGTCTTGAGCCATAAGCCGATGTGTGGGGGAATACGGAGAAAAGCCTCACACATGACGATGAACACCGAGGTGAGGAGAAAACAACCCGGGGCTAGATCATGAAAATCTAGCCCATAACAGAACATGAGCCCTCGAACGAAGGTGTGAAGGGTGAACCCTGGCCCTCGGAGGAAGTAGGAGATGAATACGACCCTCTCGCCTGGTATGGGAGTAGGAATAACCTTCCCTTGAGCAGGGAGCCTGTGGGGGATTTCCGCGGTTAGGTACCTTGCCACGTCGAGCTTCATAGTGTCCTCCTCTGTGACAGAGGAAGCCACCCACCAGCCTTGACGGCTAGGTCCGGACATGACTGGAGAGCTCGAAGCAATTAGATTGAACCTTGGGTGCTGGTGTAACACCCATGATGCATCTATATCTCCCACGTGTCGGAGCATGACTTAGAGGCATAACCGCATAGTATGCATGTCGCAAGAGGGGTAATCTTTACACATCCCATGTACTGAATAAGACAGGGATAAAGAGTTGGCTTACAATCGCCACTTCACACAATACATAAATATAGCATTACATCATCCAGAATACAATCAAGGTCCGACTGCGGAACCAACATAAATAAAGACAACCCCAAATGCATAGATCCCCGATCGCCCCAACTAGTCACCTCTACTGATCATCCAGAAAAGACACATAGTAATGTCCTGAACCCTCGTCGAACTCCCACTTCAGTTCGGTCGCGTCCCCTGCACTGGCATCTTCGGCACCTGCATCTGGTTTTGGAAGTAATCTGTGAGTCACGGGGACTCAGCAATCTCACACCCTCGTGATCAAGACTATTTATGCTTATGGGTAGGAAGAGGTAGTGAGGTGGAGCTGCAGCAAGCACTAGCATATATGGTGGCTAACTTACGCAAAAGAGAGCGAGAAGAGAAGCAAAGCTCGATCGAGAAGCTATAAAGATCAAGAAGTGATCCTGAAACTACTTACGTTCAAGCATAACACGAGACCGTGTTCTCTTCCCGGACTCCGCCAAAAAGAGACCGTCACGGCTACACACGCGGTTGATTCATTTTAATTAAGTTAAGTGTCAGGTTTTCTACAACCGAATATTAACAAATTCCCATCTGCCCATAACCGCGGGCACAGCTTTCGAAAGTTCAAAACCCTCCAGGGGTGTCCCAACTTAGCCCATCACAAGCTCTCGCGGTCAACGAAGGATATTCCTTATAGCGGGAAGACCCGATTAGTCTCATAATCCCGGTTACAAGACATTTCGACGATGGTAAAACTAAACCAGCAAAGCGACCCGATGTGCCGACAAATCCCGATAGGAGTCGCACATATCTTGTTCTTAGCGTAACACCGGATGAGACTAGCTACGAGTAAAACCAAACCTCAGATTTCCCCTAGGTGGCCCCGTGGGCAGCTCGGTTCGGACCAACACTCAGAGGAGCACTTTGGAGGTATATAGTGGTAGGTAGGCAAATGGTAAAACCAAGGTCGGGCCTTGCTAGAGGAGTTTTATTTAAAGCGAACTGTCAAGGGGTTCCCATAACACCCAACCGCGTAAGGAACGCAAAATCAAGGAACATAACACCGGTATGACGGAAACTAGGGCGGCAAGAGTGGAACAAAACACCAGGCATAAGGTCGAGCCTTCCACCCTTTACCAAGTATATATGTGCATTAAAGTAAACAACATATAATAATGATATCCCAACAATAACAACATGCTACAGGAACAGAACATAGCAAACAAAGGCATGGCATGAATCTATTCAAAGCATAGAACAAAAATCCCTTACTGACCATAAGCCAAAAGGGCACAAAAAATATGATGGCACCCATGTAAACATAGCAAGTTTCGTTAACAGATTTGGACTTAGCAGAAAACTGAGCATGGCAAAACAGAGTTATGAAGGCATCTTTGCGAGCTCGATTCACTCATCACAAGGGATTGCATGGCAAGATAAGAATATAAATAGCAATAAGACATGTTCGTGAAGCTAACCATGATAATAACAAGTCTATTGCATGCATGGATCAACTACAACAACCTTGGCAAAATTGATTAACACGTAAACAATCTGCCAGGAACATTTCATAACACAAGTAGAGCCAGATTAAGTCATGCTAGTGCACTCCATAAATGCAAACAGGGGCATGGATGGATAGAGCATAACCATATGTCAAAATCATCCTTACTTAACATACTCGAAAGAAGCATGGATCTCACTGTAGCAACATGAATACATGGCATAAAAATAACGGCAGCGAAATGACTTGGTGAAATTCTAAGTCTCTGAAATCAGCAATATTACGAGAGCTACTTTGCATGATTGTGCTAGTCACCACATTGATCACAAAAATACATGGCATACACCCCTGTAAAGATGGCATGGCATAGTCCAAAACACATGTAGAGCTCAAGACCATATGCGGCACACAATAAATGTAGCAAAAATGACAAATGCTCATACTCTGCTAAGAATCAGCACCTAACATTTTATAGCACTCTTGCATCAATGATTTGGGCATCCAGATGGACTCAAACAAGCATGGCACAATGGAACAAAATGAAGAGCACATCCTGATGAACATTTTGATATATCATGCATGCAAAACGGATCTACGGATGAGGATTTATGATCCGATGAACAGTGGCTCGAAATGTTACAAAGAAAGGGGACTTGGTGGAAAATATCACCTCCTAGAGCAGATCTAGGGTTCATCGCGGCGCACAGATCGAGGATCACCGGAGAAGGCTCTCACCGGAGTTGTGGGACGCGGCGGCCGGAGTTGGAGGAGAGCTCGCCGGGGAGGTCGGGCAGTGGAGGCGCGCGGGGGCGGCAGGCGTGGTCGGCGGTGAGCTGGGCGGCGCGGCGACCGACGCCGGACGGGCGGCGGCGGAGCGGCAGGGTCATCGGCAGGGTGCGGAAGGAGTGCGGCGGCCGGAGTCGCCGCGAGCAAGCGGGCGGCGGCTGGAGTACTGGACGGCAGCGGGGACGCGCGGGATCGGCGGCTGAGAGGCGCGGGCCGAGCGGGCTGGCTGCGGGCCCCGCGGGCCGAGCGGTGGAGGAGGCCATGTGTCACGTGCCCATTGGCTGCGGGCGCCACCGCGAAGATATCCGGCGGGCGGCGGACATGTCCGGTGGCGCGGAGGGAGTTGGATCTAGGGTTTGGACCCGAAATTTGACGGGGAGCACATATTATACATAGAAGGAGGTGAGAGTGTGCAAATGAAGAGGGGTTTTCGGCCACAGATCGTGATCAAACGGACGAGAGGATGGAAGGGGTTTGGATGGGTTATTGGGCCACTTTGGAGGGGTGTTGGGCTACAACACACATGAGGCCTTTATGGTTCCCCGGTTAACCATTGGAGTATCAAACGGACTCCAAATGGCACGAAACTTGACAGGCGGGCTACCGGTGGTGTACCAAGGCCGCTTGCCAAATCTCCCTCCACTCCGAGAAAGTTTAACACCCGCACACGAAAAGAGACAAAAGGGGGCGCCGGAGGACATAGGAGTGCCGGATTGCAAAACGGACAACGGGGAAAATGCTCGGATGCATGAGACGAACACATATGCAAATGCAATGCACATGATGACATGATATGAAATGCATGACATGAGAAAAATGAAAAACAAAGGCAAGAACCCAACCACGTATCTCATAACTTAGAGCCGAAAATGGAAAGAGTTGGAGTACAAATATGGTAAGTTACATCTGGGGCGTTACAACACTCCACCACTACGAAAGGATCTCGTCCCGAGATCTATGTCTGAAAGAACTCCGGATATTCATAACGGAGGTGGTCCTCGCGTTCCCAGGTGGCTTCTCGGTCGGAATGGTGTGACCACTTCACTTTAAGGAATTTGATAGACTTGTTGTGAGTCTTGCACTCAGTTTCTTTAAGAATAGCAACGGGATGCTCATGATAAGACATGTCTTCTCAGAGATCAATCTCTTCAAAGTTGATGGTGCGGTCAGGAGTCTTGAAACACTTGCGAAGCTGTGACACTTGAAACACATTGTGCACATTTGCAAAGTTGGATGGAAGCTCAAGTTGATAGGCGAGGTCGCCTCTTTTGCCAATGATCTTGAAAGGACCCACGTATCTAGGGGAAAGCTTCCCTTTGATACCGAAGCAACGAGGACCTTTCATTGGAGAGACGCGGAGGTAGACATGGTCTCCTATCTCGAAAGCCAAGTCATGATGCTTGCTATCATAGTGACTCTTCTGGCGCGATTGCGCGGCTTTGAGATTTTTGCGGATGACTTTGTACATTTCTTCAGCTTCTGTGATTAAGTCATTGCCAAGAAGTTGGCGTTCACCAGTCTCTGACCAATTAAGAGGAGTACGGCACTTTCTGCCATAGAGAAACTCGAATGGGGCCTTGCCCGAACTCGCTTGGAAGCTGTTGTTGTAGGAGAACCCGACATATGGAAGACAATCTTCCCACTTCATACCGAAGGAAATGACACAAGCACTGAGCATATCTTCAAGAATTTGACTGACTCGCTCGACTTGGCCACTAGTTTGAGGATGGAAGGCTGTGCTGAACCGAATGTTGGTGCCCATGGCCTTCTGAAAGGAGTCCTAGAACTTAGAAGTGAAGATGTTTCCACGGGCTGAAGATATCAATTGCGGAATGCCATGCAAAGAGACAATCCTAGAGGTATATAGCTCTGCCAACTGAGCTGTTGTAATAGATTCTTTGATCGAAAGAAAATGAGCCACTTTAGTAAGCTTGTCGATGACGACGAAGATAGCATCATTGCCACGCTTGGACTTGGGGAAACCAGTCATGAAGTCCATCTCAATATGGTCAAACTTCCATTTTGGAATGGCAAGAGGTTGGAGGAGACCAGCTGGCCGTTGGTGTTCTCCTTTCACTCTTCTGCAGACATCACATTCATTCACGAACTGAGCAATTTCTCGCTTCATTCGAGTCCACCAATACGACTACTTGAGGTCATGGTACATCTTTGTACTTCCAGGATGAATAGATAGGAGTGAATTGTGCTCCTCGTTCATAATGACTTTACGTAGATCACCCTTAGGAACCACAATTCGATCCTCGCAGAAAAGAGTGTCCTTGTCATCAAGGCGATAGCACTTGTACTTGGGTTGACTCTTGACAATCCCATTTTTCACCTTCTTCACCATTGCATCAAGAAGTTGTGCCTCACGAATTTGATCTTCCAAAGTAGGAGAGACTTGGAGGTTGGCAAGAAATCCTCGAGGAACAACTTGGAGATTAAGTTTGCGGAAAGCTTCACAAAGGTCCGGTTGGAAAGGCTTGAGAATTAAGCTGTTGCAGTAAGCCTTCCTGCTCAAAGCGTCTGCAATGACATTGGCCTTGCCTGGAGTATATTTGATACTCGGATTATACTCTTGAATCATTTCGACCCAATGAGTCTGCCTGAGGTTGAGGTTGGGCTGAGTGAAGATGTACTTGATGCTCTTATTATTAGTGAAGATGTCCACTTTCCTTCCCAACAAGAGATGTCTCCATGTTAAAAGAGCATGGACAACTGCCGCCAACTCGAGTTCATGAGTGGGCTAGTTCTTTTTTTTTGGGCTTCAACTGGCGAGAGGTATAAGCCACAACTTTCTTATCTTGCATTAACACAACACTGGGACCTTGCAGGGAGGCATCACATAAAACTTTGAATGGTTTGGATTCATCAGGAGGAGTCAGAACTGGAGCTGTGACTAACTTCTCTTTCAGTGTGTTGAAAGCGATGCCACATTCAGGCGTCCAGACATACTTCACATGCTTCTAGAGGAGGTTGGAAAGAGGCTTTGCAATCTTAGAGAAATTCTCAACAAATCTTCGACAATAGCTTGCAAGCCCAAGGAAACTGCGGAGATGCTTCACATTCTGAGGCGGTTCCTAATTCACAATTGGAGACACCTTCTCAGGATTAACAGCTATGCCCTTGGCGGAGATGATATGGCAAAGGTGTGATGCCCGGATCATTAAGCTACAGTAATCCCCCGTTAATGGTGCCATGTCATCACATTACTGTTGCTAATCCTTGTTTGATCCAACTCTTAGTTCAAACTCAAATTCAAATTAAAGCTTGATCCAACTCTTAGTTCAAACTCAAATTCAAATTAAAGCTTAAAATTTAAATTTCCCGACCATGCAAAATAAAATGTTCAAAGTGTGGGAAATATTACATAACTAATTATGGTGGTGATCCAACACTTTTGTAAAGTATTTGAATGCTCTTTTGTGAATATAACAGTGACTAAAAATAATTGTTAAATGCCTTTCCTAATTTAAAATGTTAAACTATTTTTATTATGTGTGAAACCTTTTGTGGTTGTGGTTTATTTTGTAAATCGATTTATAGAGACAGTCATATGTTTTAGTAAAGCTGTTTTTGCCTACTAAAATAATATAAACAGAGTGTAATAAAAAGAAAGAAAACCAAAACGAAACAAAATAAATAAATAAAAAGAACCAGCCTACCCCCGGGCTTTGGCCCACTAAACCATCAGGCCGGCCCACCCTCACCGAACCCTCCTCTCTCTCCTATTCACGCGACCAGGTCGCTACAGGGGCTTGGTCGCCGCCGCACCCTCTCGCCGACAGCGCCGGGAGGGGATAAGGGCGCCACGCCCCGACCCCTCGATCCCATCCCCCCACTCCTTCCCTCTCCCTCCCCACAGATCTCCCATGCCCCAAGCACGTCCATGGCCGCGTCATCGTCGTTCCCATGGCCGGAGCCGTCCCCGACCCGTGAGGTTATGCTCTGCAGCTCCGTTGGCCTCGTCTGCATCGCCTACAACCTTCGGTTCGAGCTGAAGCCCTCCACAACCTCGCCATCTGGTCGTCTTCCCCGCCACGGCCACGGCGCCATCGCCGTAGATCTCCATCACCGGCGCCTCCCGGCGGTTCCAGGCACGTCCACGACCTCCCTCGAAGTGAGCCACGTCTATCCTCCTTCATTACCCCCTTGATTTGTTGCCGTAGCCGCCGTCCCCGAGCTCGTCTGCGTACGCGTAGGTGGTGCTGCTGCCCATGGCCTTACCCCCTGCGTCTCGCCCGCGCCTGGCCTCGAGGTCGTCTACTGTTGCGCCGCTGTTGGCCCTGTCCGCCGTCGCCGTTCACGCCCGCTGGCGCCGGCCGCGCCTGCCTTCGCCCGGCCGCGTCGGCGTCACCCCGCAGCATCCCGCTCTCACCGCCGCCTGGCTGCGCCCGCCTCCGTGGCCTGCTGCTCGCCCGACGCCGCGCCCGGCCCTGCTTGCCATCCCGCACGCGCCCCTGTGCCTGCTCGTGC
>NC_041380.1:216702130-216729457 GCF_002162155.2 Triticum dicoccoides
TAATCAGCGGTTAAACAACTACTAACAGGCCAAAAATAAATATGAGTAGAATGTACACTTGACAAACTACATATTACTCCACTGGACCAAATTCATTTGATGCATGGTTTAAATCCAACAAAAATCACAAAATGCTATCTTCTCTTAAACCCAAGCATTGTGTGTGCGTGTGTGCTTTGTGTGTTTGCGCGCCGTACGTGTGGCCGGCTAGGCTATGCCCAGTAGTGGCCGGTCCTTGTTTAATTATGTTAGGTGTAGCTTAGTATTAGTTTAGTGCTAAGTTAGCCTATTAGCAAATGACATGTGGGTCCCATCTATTTAGTTTAGATAAATCCTTTTGGAAATTATTAAAGCAGTGACATGTGGGCCACCAACTCCCATTTAGACCAGTCCTTTTGACTTGGTCAATTCGGATTAAAATAAATACATAATTTTAGAAAATGAATTAAAACTTTAAAAATTAATATAAAATAAACCATAACTCGGATGAAAAAACTTTGTACATAAAAGTTGCTCAGAACGACGAGGCAAACCCGATATGCAGCCCGTTCGTCCGCCACGCATCCCTAGCATAGCGAACACGCAACTTTCCCCCTCCGGCTCCTTTGCCCGAAAACGCGAAACACCGGGGATAATTTCCCGGATGTTCCCCCCTTCACCAGTACCACCTCGTACCGCGTTAGGGCACACCTAGCATCACGCTTTGTCATGTCATGTATCGTCATGCATTTGTTTGCATTATATTTATTGTTTCTTCCCCCTCTTCTCTCGCTAGACACCGAGATCGACGCCACTGCTACCCAGTACGACTACGGAGTTGACGACCCCTCTCTCTTGCCAGAGCAACCAGGCAAGCCCCCCCCTTGATCACCAGATATCGCCTATTCTACTCTATACTGCTTGCATTAGAGTAGTGTAGCATGTTACTGCTTTCAGTTGATCCTATTCTGATGCATAGCCTGACATTGTTGCTACATCTATTGATACCTTACCTGCAATCCTAAATGCTTAGTATAGGATGCTAGCTTATCATCATTGGCCCTACATTCTTGTCAGTCTGCCTTGCTATACTATCGGGCCGTGATCACTTGGAAGGTGATCACGGGTATATACTATACATACATACATACTATACAGATGGTGACTAAAGTCGGGTCAGCTCGAAGAGTACCCGCGAGTGATTCACGGATTGGGGGCTGAAAGGACCTTTGTCCCGACGGCCCTCTGTATGGATCTTTGTGGCGGAGCGACAGGGCAGGTTGAGACCACCTAGGAGACAGGTGGGCCTGGCCCTGTTCGGCGTTCGCGGATATTTAACGCGCTTAACGAGATCTTGGTATTTGATCTGAGTTGGCTACGAGCCTATACGCACTAACCATCTATGTGGGAGTAGTTATGGGTATCCCGACGTCGTGGTATCAGCCGAAGCACTTCAGACGTCAGCGACGGAGCGGCGCGCGCCGGATTGGAACGTAAGCCTGCTCTTGTATTAAGGGGGCTAGTTCTGCTTCCGGCCGCCCTCGCAACGTGCAGGTGTGCTATGGGCGATGGGCCCAGACCCCTGTGCGCTTAGGTTTAGACCGGCGTGCTGGCCTCTCTGTTTTGCCTAGGTGGGGCTGCGATGTGTTGATCTTCCGCGGCCGGGCATGACCCAGGAAAGTGTGTCCGGCCAAATGGGATCAAGCGTGTTGGGTTATGTGGTGCACCCCTGCAGGGAAGTAAATCTATTTGAATAGCCGTGATCTTCGGTAACAGGACGACTTGGAGTTGTACCTTGACCTTATGACAACTAGAACCGGATACTTAATAAAACACACCCTTCCAAGTTCCACAGACAACCCGGTGATCGCTTTTCTACAGGGCGACGAGGAGAGGATCGCCGGGTAGGATTATGCTATGCGATGCTACTGGAGATGCTACCTGGATATGCTACTTGGAGATGCTACTTGGAGGACTTCAATCTACTCTCTTCTACATGCTGCAAGACGGAGGCTGCCAGAAGCGTAGTCTTCGACAGGATTAGCTATCCCCCTCTTATTCTGGCATTCTGCAGTTCAGTCCACTGATATGGCCTCCTTACACATATACCCATGCATATGTAGTGTAGCTCCTTGCTTGCGAGTACTTTGGATGAGTACTCACGGTTGCTTTTCTCCCTCTTTTCCCCCTTTCCCTTCTACCTGGTTGTCGCAACCAGATGCTGGAGCCCTGGAGCCAGACGACTACTACCCCGGAGGTGCCTACTACTACGTGCAGGCTGACGACGACGACCAGGAGTAGTTAGGAGGATCCCAGGCAGGAGGCCTGCGCCTCTTTCGATCTGTATCCCAGTTTGTGCTAGCCATCTTATGGCAACTTGTTTAACTTATGTCTGTACTCAGATACTGTTGCTTCCGCTGACTCGTCTATGATCGAGCACTTGTATTCGAGCCCTCGAGGCCCCTGGCTTGTATTATGATGCTTGTATGACTTATTTTATTTGTAGAGTTGTGTTGTGATATCTTCCCGTGAGTCCCTGATCTTGATCGTACACATTTGCGTGCATGATTAGTGTACGATTGAATCAGGGGCGTCACAAGTTGGTATCAGAGCCGACTGCCTGTAGGAATCCCCCTTTCCAACTCCTTGGCCGAAGTCGAGTCTAGTCGTTGAAAAACTTTTACTAACATGGCTGTGTGGCCCATGGGCCCACTTCGCCATCGGGAGGTATTAGGATCTTTTATTCCTCGACCTTTACTCTGGGATTCTGAACCCTCTTCTATTCGGGTTAAACGATTTTTACTAAAAACTAACTTTAGGTTCTCGAAAATACTTTCTCCCGGAGAGCCCCTTCAGTCCAGATGGTCACCGACTGCACCAGAAGATTTCGGAGATACTCTTTGATATTCTCTCGAGACTTTGTGCCCATCACTTTTGCTATTCCCGACCACCGATAAATCCTTATGGATAACTACTTACACTTGCCATTCTTACGATCATTCCCCATTGTTCTTGTTATTACAAGATACCCGAAGTTTTCTCTATTGTTCCGAGAATACTTCGTGCCTACTGCCTAGCAGTTCTTTGCCACATGAATACCCCTTCAAATAAATCGCCGCACTTGTCAAGTATCCGCTCATCCCCAGTTGTTCATGAGTTTCACAAAAGTCTTCAAAATACTATTCGATCTTCCGAAAATCCTCTGGAGCCTTTGGCTCTTGAAATTCTTGTTTGCTCGCATTATGGTTAATCCCATAAGTCTCGTAGTCTTAATGACATTCCTTGTCATTATCATTTTGAGTCTGTTGACTCAATATGTTTGCGAATGCACGCAATCATCATTGATCCTTATAAATTACTTCTCCGGCTAAGCTGCCATTCTTTTAACTGGAATTGGTTCTCGACCAATCCAATTGTCATTGATTGTACCCTAAGGCTATTCAACTTATCCATCCCTACTCAAGGCATTGCTTCTGATCCCTTGATTTGGAAATCATAATTCCTTTGCATTTGACAATTGAGTTAGTCAGTTGTTTCTATAATCTGATCTCCTTGCAATCTTCTTCCTCTAGTTGAGTACCGATGCTCACGTCAGATCCCTTGTGGACCACCAGATCCTTTGTTGGATTTTATCTGACAACGCCCTTCATATTCAATAACCTTGTGAGCCTTTCCTCTGATACATAATGCCTTTGGTAAATTGTATCCTCTGCTTTATCAACCATGCTCTGCCTTTGAGCTTGAGTTAATTACTTCTGAAGATTTGGTATATGATTCTAAGATGCCCCAATGGGTTGAACCTATGCCTTCCTTAATAGGTGTGAACTCGAAAGTTTTCACGAGTCGTACTCTTCTGGTATTTTGCCAGATAAAATTTCAAAACTACAAACTTCATTGAGCGCGAGAAGTGAATGAAAGGTTGTGCATTGGAGAAGTGGGAGTCGACCTTGAACTTTGCGTTCATGCCCATGGACACGATGTACATCTTCTCATCGAAGTTTCTTTTAAAATCAATTATTCCCTTGGTATAAGTTCATCTTATATCTGCGATCTGGCCTTTTTGCAATCGTGGTTCTGACCATGTTCTCCTTTAAATATCATGTCCTGTGCAAGTTTAAGCACTTGTCTTCTATAGAGCAATACCCCAGTTCAACTTCTAGTTTGATCTGTCGTCGAGTATTACCACCTGGTATCTCGAGATTATCTTGGAACTGCATAATTTCTTATGAGTTCTTCATCAAGTACTACATACTCACCGATTACAATTTTTCATGGGCTCGGAGTTATTGAACACTCAAAGACACCGATAACTGAACCGAGTCCGCTCTACGGTTCAACAACTCTTCAGTAAGCTTCTATAAGTACGAGTTTGTACCCGATCACGCCATTCCTAGCCTGTTTGGCTATATCATTGTCGTGACGATTCTAACGGTGCTACCTGGTCCTTATTCTCGGAGCACCAATTTTCGACGATGAACTAACCTTACGTCGATTTTTTTTCCTCGTCATACCCTTTCACCTTAAACAACAAGCTTGAGTTTGAGTTTGTGTCGTAACTGTGGTTCCAATAACCTCTTGCTTCATCATTCCTTTGACTTGATGTCGTCGCTGATTGACTACATCTGCATGAAATCTCTCGACAATTGTGTCGTGATCACCATCAACCTTATGAGCTCTTCCAGGAATTCAATTGAATTCATGATGGGTAATACCATCCTTGCCCCTCGATGATTCCTGTTCTCATCGACCACTTTATTGCCTTCCGTTCAACACAACTTGTTCGCGTTTTGTGTAAACCTTGAGATCACTGCTACCCAGCAGTTGATCTTCCTTACCTCGGAAGTATTACCATCACTTTTTGTCAATATTGTGGTGAGAATTTCACCACCTCTTAATAATTCTTGATATCTTAATACTTTTTGCCATCTTCGTTCATTCCTTGGTCCCCGTATTGTTTTCAACCGGAATACCGACAATGGAGCTATGACGTGTGAATTCAAAACTTCTAGCAACCCTATTGCTTTGAAGTGAATGGGCGATAGTTCATTCTAAGTCCTTCGCTAATTGAATCACCATTCTAACATTGGTCGTGCAACCCAACCCGTACTTCGGGCGCACCCTTCAACCAATGTTTAATTGTGTATGTTTTCCTTGAGCATACTTCCTTATATCAGTTGATCTGACCAATGTTATCTCCTTGTTCACTTAATGGTGGAAATCCATCTTTTGGGAATCTCGGTGAATTGCCGTTGAGTTCACCAGACACCTCCTTGTCCTCTCCTTGGTTTAATGGTGAACTATTGCTTCAGAAACCCGCTTCCATAGTTCATTTCCCGAGAAGCTTGCAATGCCATTTCAACGATTTGTGTTGCGCCTTTTCTTCTCGGACATCCTGAGTCTCAGGTATCCTGACACCAATCGGATCTGAATCTCGGTCAGATATGATGGTCGGGACAACTTTCCAAGAGTTATGACGTTGATCCTTTGATGACCCGGTAACATGATGTCATGCCTGGCACCCCCTCCCCCCGGCTGGAGGACCTATCATTATAGATTCCTTTTCAGCAAGGTTATCCATTCATCCATGAGGAAATTGTAAGACTTATTCTACAAGTTATTTCTAATAGACCCTTTGTGTTTCCAAAGTCTGATATTCACCTGTTGACCATGTCCATGCTATCTTGAAGCATGTTTGTGGTACTTCGATTTTGAACAGGAACAATTGTAGCCCAATGTTAAATGTTTCCTGCTCAATTATCCAAACACCGCTGTATGGATAATGTCATGAAAATTCTCTCCTATACCTAAGGAGTTTTCTACATTATATCATGTCATGGATATCATGATCTGCTTGTCCTTGGGTAGGATATACCCTTGAAATATGTGTTTAAACACAATTTCCTTTCCATTGTCCTATTTAATCTAATAATCGTATTTTCCCTTCCATTGGTTGGTTTAACGTTTCTTGTGATCTATATGATCTAAGCAGGAATAATCTCCTGCTTATGTAAACACCTCGGTGTATAACTCTGCCAGTAAGACCCTGTTACTACTGTTGATGACATTCTGGTATCCACCAATGGACGAGAACTTTGCCTAATGGTCCGCCTCGTTCAACGAGCAGGAAAATGGTTCTCTTTGTCCCTCGCCCTTGGTACCAATGATGCTACCAACATAACTGACCGGTTATTCACTGACATGCCTTGCTATCATGGCCGTGCAAGATGCCAATGCCCTTCCTACTTTAACCACGTGGTGGCCCCATAACCCACAGTTCCACAGGATCGAAACCTGACTCTCCTATACACCCCCCTGTTTTTAAGGTTGTTCCTCGCACCTGGCCTCGTATGTAATTCACGAGCCACCTTCCGTGTGATCCTCAATCCTGGTATTAAATGCAATACTTATTCTCGTTGCTCTAGACCCCTTTCACACTTTGTTTCAGGCATCGAACGATTGCCTGCTCGCTCGAAACTTCCCATGAAACATCATTACCTTGCTCTCGATATTTTCTTGAGTTTAAATTCAAGAATTACTTTCTGCCACCTTCCCCGATGTTATCGACCAGATAGTCAACCTTGTAGAGGTTCATTCACCCGGAATACCAACCTTATTCTTTCGTAAGTACGATGGAACCCCCGAAGAAAGGATACCGACTTCATCTTGATGACTTGAAACAGAAAAATGAAGACGTCAATAAAATGGATCGACCACTTCGAGAAGAGCAACCAAGACCGAGAAGATTCGTTAGAATTTCGTAAACAGACCTTTCCCCGTCATCCACCTCTTAAATCTTGGGACGAGATTTCTTGTAGTGGAGGAGAATTGTGATGCCCGGATCATTAAGCTACAGTAATCCCCCGTTAATGGTGCCATGTCATCACATTACTGTTGCTAATCCTTGTTTGATCCAACTCTTAGTTCAAACTCAAATTCAAATTAAAGCTTGATCCAACTCTTAGTTCAAACTCAAATTCAAATTAAAGCTTAAAATTTAAATTTCCCGACCATGCAAAATAAAATGTTCAAAGTGTGGGAAATATTACATAACTAATTATGGTGGTGATCCAACACTTTTGTAAAGTATTTGAATGCTCTTTTGTGAATATAACAGTGACTAAAAATAATTGTTAAATGCCTTTCCTAATTTAAAATGTTAAACTATTTTTATTATGTGTGAAACCTTTTGTGGTTGTGGTTTATTTTGTAAATCGATTTATAGAGACAGTCATATGTTTTAGTAAAGCTGTTTTTGCCTACTAAAATAATATAAACAGAGTGTAATAAAAAGAAAGAAAACCAAAACGAAACAAAATAAATAAATAAAAAGAACCAGCCTACCCCCGGGCTTTGGCCCACTAAACCATCAGGCCGGCCCACCCTCACCGAACCCTCCTCCCTCTCCTATTCACGCGACCAGGTCGCTACAGGGGCTTGGTCGCCGCCGCACCCTCTCGCCGACAGTGCCGGGAGGGGATAAGGGCGCCACGCCCCGACCCCTCGATCCCATCCCCCCACTCCTTCCCTCTCTCCGTCCCCACAGATCTCCCATGCCCCAAGCACGTCCATGGCCGCGTCATCATCGTTCCCATGGCCGGAGCCGTCCCCGACCCGTGAGGTTATGCTCTGCAGCTCCGTTGGCCTCGTCTGCATCGCCTACAACCTTCGGTTCGAGCTGAAGCCCTCCACAACCTCGCCATCTGGTCGTCTTCCCCGCCACGGCCACGGCGCCATCGCCGTTGATCTCCATCACCGGCGCCTCCCGGCGGTTCCAGGCACGTCCACGACCTCCCTCGAAGTGAGCCGCGTCTATCCTCCTTCATTACCCCCTTGATTTGTTGCCGTAGCCGCCGTCCCCGAGCTCGTCTGCGTACGCGTATGTGGTGCTGCTGCCCATGGCCTTACCCCCTGCGTCTCGCCCGCGCCTGGCCTCGAGGTCGTCTACTGCTGCGCCGCTGTTGGCCCTGTCCGCCGTCGCCGTTCGCGCCCGCTGGCGCCGGCCGCGCCTGCCTTCGCCCGGCCGCGTCGGCGTCACCCCGCAGCATCCCGCTCTCACCGCCGCCTGGCTGCGCCCGCCTCCGTCGCCTGCTGCTCGCCCGACGCCGCGCCCGGCCCTGCTTGCCATCCCGCACGCGCCCCTGTGCCTGATCGTGCTGCTTCTGTTGAAGCTCTTGCCCTGCTGCGCATAACTGCTGCTGCTTACTGTACTACTAGTTAGCTTTTCAATATCTACTTTGACTAACCCCCTAGGCAGCCTTTAATCAGCGGTTAAACAACTACTAACAGGCCAAAAATAAATATGAGTAGAATGTACACTTGACAAACTACATATTACTCCACTGGACCAAATTCATTTGATGCATGGTTTAAATCCAACAAAAATCACAAAATGCTATCTTCTCTTAAACCCAAGCATTGTGTGTGCGTGTGTGCTTTGTGTGTTTGCGCGCCGTACGTGTGGCCGGCTAGGCTATGCCCAGTAGTGGCCGGTCCTTGTTTAATTATGTTAGGTGTAGCTTAGTATTAGTTTAGTGCTAAGTTAGCCTATTAGCAAATGACATGTGGGTCCCATCTATTTAGTTTAGATAAATCCTTTTGGAAATTATTAAAGCAGTGACATGTGGGCCACCAACTCCCATTTAGACCAGTCCTTTTGACTTGGTCAATTCGGATTAAAATAAATACATAATTTTAGAAAATGAATTAAAACTTTAAAAATTAATATAAAATAAACCGTAGCTCGGATGAAAAAACTTTGTACATAAAAGTTGCTCAGAACGACGAGGCAAACCCGAATATGCAGCCCGTTCGTCCGCCACGCATCCCTAGCATAGCGAACACGCAACTTTCCCCCTCCGGCTCCTTTGCCCGAAAACGCGAAACACCGGGGATAATTTCCCGGATGTTCCCCCCTTCACCAGTACCACCTCGTACCGCGTTAGGGCACACCCAGCATCACGCTTTGTCATGTCATGTATCATCATGCATTTGTTTGCATTATATTTATTGTTTCTTCCCCCTCTTCTCTCGCTAGACACCGAGATCGACGCCACTGCTACCCAGTACGACTACGGAGTTGACGACCCCTCTCTCTTGCCAGAGCAACCAGGCAAGCCCCCCCCCCTTGATCACCAGATATCGCCTATTCTACTCTATACTGCTTGCATTAGAGTAGTGTAGCATGTTACTGCTTTCAGTTGATCCTATTCTGATGCATAGCCTGACATTGTTGCTACATCTATTGATACCTTACCTGCAATCCTAAATGCTTAGTATAGGATGCTAGTTTATCATCATTGGCCCTACATTCTTGTTAGTCTGCCTTGCTATACTATCGGGCCGTGATCACTTGGGAGGTGATCACGGGTATATACTATACATACATACATACTATACAGATGGTGACTAAAGTCGGGTCAGCTCGAAGAGTACCCGCGAGTGATTCACGGATTGGGGGCTGAAAGGACCTTTGTCCCGACGGCCCTCTGTGTGGATCTTTGTGGAGGAGCGACAGGGCAGGTTGAGACCACCTAGGAGACAGGTGGGCCTGGCCCTGTTCGGCGTTCGCGGATATTTAACGCGCTTAACGAGATCTTGGTATTTGATCTGAGTTGGCTACGAGCCTATACGCACTAACCATCTACGTGGGAGTAGTTATGGGTATCCCGACGTCGTGGTATCAGCCGAAGCACTTCAGACGTCAGCGACGGAGCGGCGCGCGCCGGATTGGAACGTAAGCCTGCTCTTGTATTAAGGGGGCTAGTTCTGCTTCCGGCCGCCCTCGCAACATGCAGGTGTGCTATGGGCGATGGGCCCAGACCCCTGTGCGCTTAGGTTTAGACCGGCGTGCTGGCCTCTCTGTTTTGCCTAGGTGGGGCTGCGATGTGTTGATCTTCCGCGGCCGGGCATGACCCAGGAAAGTGTGTCCGGCCAAATGGGATCAAGCGTGTTGGGTTATGTGGTGCACCCCTGCAGGGAAGTTAATCTATTCGAATAGCCGTGATCTTCGGTAACAGGACGACTTGGAGTTGTACCTTGACCTTATGACAACTAGAACCGGATACTTAATAAAACACACCCTTCCAAGTTCCACAGACAACCCGGTGATCGCTTTTCTACAGGGCGACGAGGAGAGGATCGCCGGGTAGGATTATGCTATGCGATGCTACTGGAGATGCTACCTGGATATGCTACTTGGAGATGCTACTTGGAGGACTTCAATCTACTCTCTTCTACATGCTGCAAGACGGAGGCTGCCAGAAGCGTAGTCTTCGACAGGATTAGCTATCCCCCTCTTATTCTGGCATTCTGCAGTTCAGTCCACTGATATGGCCTCCTTACACATATACCCATGCATATGTAGTAGCTCCTTGCTTGCGAGTACTTTGGATGAGTACTCACGGTTGCTTTTCTCCCTCTTTTCCCCCTTTCCCTTCTACCTGGTTGTCGCAACCAGATGCTGGAGCCCTGGAGCCAGACGACTACTACCCCGGAGGTGCCTACTACTACGTGCAGGCTGACGACGACGACCAGGAGTAGTTAGGAGGATCCCAGGCAGGAGGCCTGCGCCTCTTTCGATCTGTATCCCAGTTTGTGCTAGCCATCTTATGGCAACTTGTTTAACTTATGTCTGTACTCAGATAATGTTGCTTCCGCTGACTCGTCTATGATCGAGCACTTGTATTCGAGCCCTCGAGGCCCCTGGCTTGTATTATGATGCTTGTATGACTTATTTTATTTGTAGAGTTGTGTTGTGATATCTTCCCGTGAGTCCCTGATCTTGATCGTACACATTTGCGTGCATGATTAGTGTACGATTGAATCAGGGGCGTCACAAAAGGTAGAGAACCTCATCGAGCCAAAACTCACACTTTGAAAACTTCGCATAGAACTGATGTTCTCTGAGTTTGTCGAGTACCAATCTCAAATGCTTGGCATGATCCTCCTTACTCTTGGAAAAGACCAAAATATCATCGAGATACACCAAGACAAAATCATTTTTGTAAGGGTTGAAGATGAAGTTCATCATGTGAGAGAACATTGGAGGAGCGTTAACAAGGACGAAAGACATGACAATGTATTCATAAGAACTATAGCTTGTTCTAAATGCTGTCTTGGGGATATCTTGTTCACGAATGCAAATCTGATGATAGCCCATACGGAGTTCAAGCTTGGAGAATACTTGAGCACCTTTGAGTTGTTCGAAAAGCTCATTGATGTTGGGAAGTGGGTACTTGTTCTTTATGGTATTCTTGCTCAATGGACGACAGTCGACACAAAGTCGTTCTGTTCCATCCTTCTTCTTGACAAAAAGAACACCACAACCCCATGGAGAAGAGCTCGGTCGGATCAGACCCATACGCTCTTGTTCATTGAGTTGTTTCTTCAGCTCCTTCAACTCTTCTGGTCCAAGCTTGTAAGGACGTTTACAAACAGGTTCCGTGCCAGGCTCAAGATCGATGACGAATTCAACTGGCCGGTGAGGAGGCATTCCTGGAAGCTCTTCTGGAAAGACGTCTTGATGTTCACAAACGACTGGAATCTGAGAGATAGCATTCAACTCGCCCTTCTCATTGAGAGAAAACAGTCGAATGGTTTCATCCCGAGCGGCATAGATGATCACTTCCTCAGAAAAGTGTGTCAATTGAATTTCTCTGGCAGCATAATCAAGCATAGCCTTGTGCTTAGAAAGCCAGTCCATGCCGAGAATTATATCAATATCAAAGTCGCCAAGAACAATTGGAGAAGCCAGAAATTTGTAGTCGCCCATTTCGATACCAACATTCGTAACCATCATGGTAGGTCTCAAACGCTTAGCCGGAGAAACAACTTGCAATGCTTTAGGTAATGCCTTAGTGTCAAAGTTGTGCTCCGATGCAAATGGGAATGACATGAAACAATGCAATGCACCAATATCAAAAAGAACTTTAGCAGGAATGGCATTGACTGGAAGGTTACTCATGATTACTTCTGAAGAGTCCTCTGCCTGAGCTGCGTTCATCATGTTGACCTTAGCATGCTTGGGATTATGCTTGACCACTGCATTGCTGGCAGATCTCACAGGAGGAGGAGGCGGAAGGCGCCTCTGGTTGAAGCATTTGTTCGCAGAGTGCCATTTCTGCTAACACTTGTTGCAAGTAATCTCTGAGAGCGGACGGTGATACGGAGCACTTGACCTTGGAGCATGAGACGGAGCTTTGTTCTGATAGCCTGGGTTGGGTGGGTGGTAAGATCCATTTCCACCTTTACTCTTCACCTGGTAAGGCTGACGGAATGGAGGAGGAGGAGGCAACCAGAACTTCTGTTGCTTAGCTGCCACTTGAGTTGAAGAAGAAGATGGAGTTGCATCCCTGGCTCTCTTCTTAGATGCATCGTAGTTGATCTGAGCAGCTTCTTGCTTTAGTGCCATGTTGTAGAATTCATCATACTTGGTCGGGTCAAAAAGCACGAGAGCTAATTGCAGATCTTCTCTGAGGCCACCTCTGAATTGATAAATCACGCTCTTCTCATCAGGGACGTCTTGTTTGGCAAAGCGAGCGAGCCTCTGAAATAGGATGTTGTATTGGTAAACAGACATGTTGCCTTGATTGAGATTGTGGACCTCCTCGCGCTTACTCTCAGCAACACTTTGAGGAATGTGGTCAGCTTTGAAGTCTCGGCAAAAATCATCCCAGGTAATAACACGACCTCCTCTGGAATCTTTGTATTATTGATACCACTCAGCAGCTTGGTCTTTGAGTTGGAACGAAGAAAACTTGACAAAGTCCTCAGGCCTGACATTACTACACTCAAATTTTTTGCAGATATCCACGAGCCAATCGTCAGCGTCTATGGCCTCGACATAGTTACTGAAAGACTTTGGCTGGTTTGCGAGGAACTGGAGGGTAGCAAACTGAGCTTGATTGTTGCCTTGGCCTTGATTTCCTTGGTTGCGCTCTTGCAAGAGTTGTAAAATCACCTGCGTGTTGGCGTTGGTGGCGGCCATGACAACTTGCCATACCTCCAGAGGTGGAGGTGGTGGCGGAGGTTCCGGATTCTGACGTGTTGGAGAAGCCATCCTGAAGAGGTTAACATTCGTTAGCATCTTGAAAGACATATATTTAAGCTGAATCAATGGATCGAAATTGCAACATATAGCCTTAACATTCGAACAAGGATGAACGAATGAATTCCAAAGTAAATGATCACACTACCATAAGTTGAGAAGCCACTTAGATAAAGATAGATGAATAAAGTAACAAGGTACGGATATGAGCAAATAATTGGTAAGGATTACCCAATCGCAAACCAAATATCTGCGGGAAGAAATACTAGAGCTACAAGAATTCCCACCTATGAAACTCTCGAAACCTTCTGGTTATGCAATCAGGTGTTGGGGATACAGGGGAAGCATAATATCTCACCCAAAACTAGCAAATGCTACATTCAATTGTATCCATCCTTCAACACATAACCAAGAAACCTTCAGAAATCATTTACCTCAACCTTCGAAAAGCATCCGTTATACGAGTTATGGCAATACTCCCGAACTCCCGCCCTAGTACTGGGTGGCGTTGAGGTTATCTCACCAACAACTGCATAAAGGAGATTTTCAATGTTGGCGAACTCAGGTATTCCAGAACTATAACGATAAAATTGTGATGAGAGCACCTCGGAGCTCAACTCCCCGGGACACTGCCACAACCCCTAAATGTCAGGAGGCACCAAGAACAATGCTCTCATCACAAAACTATCGGAACGATTCAAAGATACTCGCGTAATCCTAAAAAAAATTAGTGGAATTTGAGAAGAGAAGAGTCAAAACTCTACATCAGGAGGCCTCACCAGAGCGACGAAGGGACTGTGGAGTAAAAAGAATCCTACTCTCCGATATATATATATATATATATATATATATATATATATATATATATATATAATCCTATAAGACTCAAAACATTTTTCTAGACTCAACAGCGTCAATGATTCAATCAAGCAGGGGGCTCCTAAGTCGGGGAAGGCTCTGATTACCAACTTGTAACACCCACGATGCGACTATATATCCCACGTGTCGGAGCACGACTTAGAGGCATAACCGCATAGTAGGCATGTCGCAAGAGGGGTAATCTTTACACATCCCATGTACTGAATAAGAAAGGGATAAAGAGTTGGCTTACAATCGCCACTTCACACAATACATAAATATAGCATTACATCATCCAGAATACAATCAAGGTCCGACTACGGAAGCAACATAAATAAAGACAACCCCAAATGCATAGATCCTCGATCACCCCAACTGGGCACCTCTACTGATCGTCCGGAAAAGACACATAGTAACATCCTGAATCCTCGTCGAACTCCCACTTGAGTTTGGTCGCGTCCCCTGCACTGGCATCTTCGGCACCTGCATATGGTTTTGGAAGTAAGAGTCACGGGGACTCAGCAATCTCACACCCTCACGATCAAGACTATTTAAGCTTATGGGTAGGAAGAGGTAGTGAGGTGGAGCTGCAGCAACCACTAGCATATATGGTGGCTAACTTACGCAAAAGAGAGCGGGAAGAGAAGCAAAACTTGGTCGAGAAGTGAGGGAGTCCTGGATTAGGGGGTCTCCAGACAGCCGGACTATATCCTTTGGCCGGGCAGTTGGACTATGAAGATACAAGATTGAAGACTTCGTCTCGTGTCCGGACTCTACTTGGCGTGGAAGGCAAGCTAGGCAATACGGATATGTATATCTCCTCCTTTGTAACCGACCTTGTGTAACCCTAGCCCTTTCAAGTGTCTATATAAACCGGAGGGTTTTAGTCCGTAGGACAACATACAATCATACCATAGGCTAGCTTCTAGGGTTTAGCCTCTTCGATCTCGTGGTAGATCAACTCTTGTAATATCCATATCATCAAGAATAAATCAAGTAGGACGTAGGGTTTTACCTCCATCAAGAGGGCCTGAACTTGGGTAAAACATCGTGTCCCCTGCCTCCTGTTACCATCCGCCTTAGACGCACAGTTCGGGAACCCCTACCCGAGATCCGCAGGTTTTGACACCGACATTGGTGCTTTCATTGAGAGTTCCTCTGTGTCGTCGCCGTTAGGCTTGATGGCTCCTGCTATCATCGATAGCGATGCAGTCCAGGGTGAGACTTTTCTCCCCGGACAGATCTTTGTATTCGGCGGCTCCGCACTGCGGGCCAACTCGCTTGGCCATCTAGAGCAGATCAAGAGTTATGCCCCTGGTCATCAGATCAGGATTGGAAGCTTAAACTACACGGCCGATATCCGCGGAGACTTGATCTTCGACGGATTCGGGCCCCTGCCTTGTGCGCCACACAGTCACGATGAGTACGATTTAGCTCTACCATCGGACAGTGCTCAGGAGATCGCACCGGCTACAGCTCCAACCCTTAATTCGGAGCCAGTTGCGCCTCCCATGGACGGGTGGATAGACCCCACCACAGAGGCCATATCCCCAACGGCGATTGAGCCGAATATCGACCTTACCCTTCACGAGAGCCGTGTTGTTAAACTACTAGATACTTCTCCGACCACGGACTCCGAACCGCCTACGCACGTTCCTATCGAATCCAATTGGGCGCCTATCATGGAGTTTACCTCCGCGGATATCTTTCAGCACTCGCCCTTCGGCGACATATTGAACTCATTAAAGTCTCTCTCTGTGTCAGGAGAGTCCTGGTCGAACTATGTCCGGCAGGATTGGGATGCGGATGACGAAGAAATTCGTCGCCCACCCACCACCCACTTAGTAGCCACTGTCGATGACTTAACCGACATGCTCGACTCCGACTCCGAAGACATCCACGGTATGGACGGCGATGAAGGAGACGAACAGGAACCACTGCCCACAGGGCACTGGACGCCCACTTCATCACATGACGTATACATGGTGGACACACCAAAAGAAGACGACGACGAGGAACAGAACGACGCAACAAAGGGTTGTCCCCTCGAGAAGCAGTCAAAGTGGCGGCATAAGCGCCGCTCCAAATCCCACCTCAGCAGAAACAACGATCATATAGACCCAGCGTTAGAGCAGGGTGAACCATCGCCGGACCACGGCAACACGGAGAATCAAACCGAGCAACCCGACTCTGTCAAGGATAATAGTCCGGACGACATCACACCGGACAGACACCCGGAGCAACATAATGCCCGTCAAAGGCTTGTTGCCACTGCGAGGAGTCTAAAAAAGCAGAAGCAAAGGCTCAAAGCTGCGCAAGACACACTCAGAATCAGATGGAGTAAAGTACTCAACTCAGCAGTGAAGTACGGCGGTAATCGCCACACCAAGAGCTACCTAAAGCGGAAGTTGCTACCTGAATTCGATGAGGAGGCCTTAGATCCCGCGCAACCAAAAATTAAAACGGCCATCTGGCCGGATAGATGACCTGACGGCAAACATAGAGCGGCAAACAACGCCGCACATAAGCCAATACACAACCCACGCGAGGGCTCGCATCAAAGGGACGGCGCAACCAGATCCATCTATGGACCACGCAAGCGCGCTCCAGCATACGATGCAACACGACAAACATCCGAACAACGCGGTACACCCAGATACAGGGGTGCCGCACACCCCCTATCTTTCACCGATGAGGTGCTGGACCAGGAATTTCCAGAGGGATTCAAACCCATAAACATAGAGGCATACGAGGGAACAACAGACCCTGGGGTATGGATTGAGGACTATATCCTCCATATCCATATGGCTCGTGGAGATGATCTCCACGCCATTAAGTATTTACCCCTCAAACTCGAAGGGCCAGCTCGGCATTGGCTTAAAAGCCTCCCCGAAAGCTCCATTGGAAGCTGGGAAGAGCTCGAAGACGCTTTTCGGGCAAATTTTCAAGGGACTTATGTCCGGCCTCCGGACGCGGACGATTTGAGTCATATAACTCAACAGCCCGGAGAGTCAGCCCGAAAGCTTTGGAACAGGTTTCTTACTAAAAAGAACCAAATAGTCGACTATCCAGACGCCGAAGCCTTGTCAGCTTATAAGCATAGCATCCGCGATGAATGGCTTGCCATACACCTCGGCCAAGAAAAGCCGAGAACAATGGCAGCATTAACAAGCCTCATGACTCGCTTTTGCGCGGGTTAGGATAGCTCGCTAGCCAGATGCAGCACCAGCGACCCCAGTCCATCCGAAGTTAGAGATGGAAATGGGAAATCACGGCACAGCAAAAATAATAAGCGCTGGAATAAAGAAGACAGCACGAAGAGCACAGCAGTAAACGCCGGATTCAGAAGCTCTCGGCCAGGTCAGCAAAAGCCGCCCTCTAAAGGCGCCAGAGATGAACTGTCCAGCCTAAACAAAATTCTGGACCAAACATGTCAGATCCATAGCACCCCTGGTAAACCTGCTAATCATACCCACAGAGAATGTTGGGTCTTCAAGCAGTCCGGCAAGCTCAACACCGTACACAAGGGGGAGGATACACCAAGCGAAGACGAGGATGAGCCTCTCAAGCAAGACACTGGGGGACAAAAGAAATTTCCATCAGAAGTCAAAATAGTAAACGTGTTACACGTGATCAAGGGGAGAAACAAAGCGGCACTCCCAGAGAAATATGCCCAAGGGCCTATCACCGCGGAGTCCTGCCACTGGTCGTCTCAATCGATCACTTTCGACCATCAGGATTACTCAGCAAGTATCTGGCGTGCAAGATGGGCTGCCCTGGTATTAGACCCAATAATTGACGGATACCACTTCACACAAGTCCTGATGGACGGTGGAAGCAGTCTAAACCTGATATATCAGGACACAATCCGCAAAATGGGGATAGACCCAACGAAAATTTGCCACAGCAATACCACCTTGAAAGGAGTAATGCCAGGCCCAGGGGCTCATTGCACGGGCTCCCTGCTACTAGAGGTTATATTCGGCTTCCACGATAACTTCCGTAGCAAAAATTTAACCTTCCACATTGCTCCGTTCCAAAGTGGCTATCAAGCACTACTTGGACGCGAAGCTTTCGCTCGCTTTAATGCAATACCGCATTACGTTTCCCTCACACTTAAGATGCCCGGTCCACGTGGCATCATTACAGTAAATGGAAATATTGAGCGATCCCTGCGTGCCGAAGAGAGTGCGGCTGCCTCGGCAGCCACACACTAAAACGGCCTCGCCAACTAAAGCATTCGACAGGTCGTCAAGACTACGGACACGGTTAGGCGAGTCCAAAGCAGCTATATGTAATTCATACAGGTTTGATGGCCACACCCCATTACAAATACAAGGGGCGCAACGCGCGCAGACAAGTGGCAATTTTTACTCATCTTGAATTATACATGGTTTCTTTAAACCTACCTTTTTACACGACAACTTTGCACCTAAGTTCCTCACTTTTACAGATGACCATCGTGCTACACCCGTCCAGGATACGGCACAACGGAGACACAGGCGCAGACGTGCAGCAGGGACCCGCTCCAAGGATTCTTTTTAGATTAAGACCCTACGTAAACCTTCCTTACTGTCTCTTGTTGATACACATCCCTCGGATTCTCAGTACTATTGAGAAGGATGCTAGCGTCTTGGCATGTGGCCACGTCAGAATAATACACGTACCTGGACACCAGGGGCTTCTTACAAAGGGCACTATTTAGGCCCGGTTTATACCATAAAGACCGAATACCTTAGGGAGTGTTCGGTGTCGCGAGTTTGGACTTATATGCATTAGCTCCGAATCATGTCTTTGGTCAAATGTTGGGTTTGCCCGGCTCCTTTGTTTTGCTGCCTTACGTTCCGCTCTATCAGCTAAGGTGGCACCAGGAGAACTACTACGATTGTGCCGCGGTTCATCCGGACGAGCACCTCAGTAGAGAAAGCCGAAAACTGACTGTCATGATATAGCGTGAGACTGGTCAACCACTCGATGACCTATCGGAATGTTAGAATTCCTCCGCCTTAATGAAGGGCCGTTTCCCGGCCAGGCATGTACGCACCCCGAATTCGGGAGAGTGCGGAGCCACCAGGGGCTACATAGTAGCCCCATCGTCAAACTCCTATGGCTAAGTGAAAGTGTTAAAGCATTATAGTCCGGTTGCCTCGTTCGCTGCGCTATCACCTCCTTAATAGGACCAAGACATTGGGTTAAGTCTCCACACGCGTCTTTTGCGAACACCTCCGCATTATATGCGTGGGGGTTGAAGCCAACGACTGCAATCTTTCAGGTTATATACATATATACATAAACGGCCGCACAGGAGGCATCATATTACTTCCAGGCAAAAGTATAAATACAACCTTAATAAATTTCATAAAAACATTGTGTTTACAATGGGAATACATGTCACTCAAACATAATATTCTTCGAGCACTGGGCCTCTATCAAACGAGCACCCTCGAGAACTTCTTTGAAATAGTGCTCAGCAGCCACTCGGCCTATGGCCGAACCCTGCGCCGCAACAGTGGTAGCATCCATCTCTGCCCAGTATGCTTTGAGACGGGGAGGGGCCATCTGCGAGCCTTCTATACATGCCGACCTCTTCATCGCATTGATGCGCGGCACCGCTCCAAGGAACTGTTGCACTAAGCTGAAATAGCTGTTCGACTTCGGTTTTTCCGGCCACAGATGATCTATGACGGACCTCATGGCGAGTCCGGACAATCTATTGAGTTCGGCCCATTCGGCTAGCTGATCAGTCAAGGGAAGCAGACACTCTGGAACGTTAAATTGCGACCAGAACAGCTCGTCCACTTCATGATCTGTTTGATCTCGGAAGTATTCGGCCGCATTGACAGCGCTCGTCGCCAAGTCCATATATGCGTCCGCCGAACTCCACAGCCGATCCAGAGGGGCATACCGTGGATCTCCGAACTTCCTCCGCAGCAAAAAGGGCTTCCCAGCCGCAATATCCCCGGCTTCATGCAGCTCCTCCTTCGCCCTCATAGCAGAGCGGGTGTCTTTGGTCGCCATCATGGCCTTTTGAAGGTCCGTCGCCTTCGCTCGGTTTTCTTCTTCAAGGAACTGGCAACGGTCGGCCGTGTCTTTTAAGTTTACATCCATTTCGGCCATCTTCTCTTTGGTCTCGCCATGTGCGGCCTTCTCGGCTGTTAAGTCTTCGGCCACCCTTAAAGCGGCCGCATTACTAATTCTTGCTTGTTCCTTGGCTCGGGCAAGTTCCGCCCGAAGGGTCTCCACGGTGGCAGCTCCATCTGTAGTCACATCATATTAAAGATACTGGCGTCACGCTCCTCTTACTATGTGACATTCACCAGAAAATATCACTTACCCTGTGCCTCGTCAAGCCTCTTATTGACAAGCTTGATGTTGGCATCTGCCGCATCCAGTGGCCGCTTTAGTTCGGCAATCTCATGAGTCCGGCCAGCCACCAGAGCTCCAGCCACCTGCACATAAACGTGGTTTGGTTACTACTTGGGACTACGATCCTCTGTTCGCCGCCGTTCTCGACGACAACCAGGGTCTCAAGGGCTACTATTTACACATGGCACACCTAAAAATGTGCGGTACTATCAAAAAGTATATCATTTCACGTACCTCAAAGCCCGTCAGTAGACTTATAAAGGCTTCATGCAATCCGCTTTCGGCGGACGAAATTCTTTCCATCACTGTACCCATCAAAGTACGGTGTTCTTCTGAGATGGCCGCTCGCTCCAACAGCCCCCTCAGTACGTCCGACCGCATACCAGACGGTGTCGGACTCTTTTGTTTGCTCTCTTCAAGAGACGGACACTGGGGACTTCGGGTGACTATAGGATTATCTTCTGGCCTCACCGGATCCGGAGAGGCCCTCCGTGACGACACTTCAAGGTTGCCCACTTCTTGAGCGGGGGAGTCCGGGGGAGGCGTTTCACTCTCCATCATCTCCGGAAGAAGATCCCCCGAAGACGAGCTCTGCTGAGAAGGGCTAAGATCCGAACTGCAAGATGAATGCTTCGGTTATTTTCCTCAGAGGTAAGGTAGTATATCTCCACTATTAAAGTACTTTTTGATTACTTACAGCTCGTTGGAGGGCTGATCCTCGCGTGGACTTTGTGCGGCAAGAGCACCCTCCAAGGCAGGACCCTCTGGTGAAGATTCCTTCTCCCGTTTGGAAGCCTTGGTTTCCGGATCTTCAGAGGCAGTCCTCTTCCTTCCCGAAGCGAGAGAAGGTCGGATTCTTCCCCTTGGTTATCCTCCTTCACGGAGGCGCTCATTCCGTCGGCTGGAATTGGTAGCGATGGGGCCCCGCTTTCACCCTCATTATTCCCTCCTTTATCTTCCTTTGAGGGCTCCGGGCAAGGTGCTAGCTCGAGGATCTTTTCCAATATCGGATTGTCCAGACCTTCGGGAAGGGGGGACGAACACCAGATCATCTTCGCCTTTGTTATCCAGTCCTTGTCAAAGAGCGATTTCTCGGAATGATGTCATGATAAATAAAAGATGGTGTGTTCGGCTAGAGGATTACTTACATGGTGGGCGGCGCGGTTGCTGCTTAGGCCCATGTCCTTGCTAGTATCCAGACACTCTATTTGGGGTCCGTAGAATGATTTATACATCTCCTCATGCGTCAGGCTGAGGTAATTTTGAATAGTGCATGGTCCTTCTGGGTTGAATTCCCACATGCGGAGGAGCCGGCGTTTGCAAGGCTGGACTCCCACATGCGTATCTGGCCTCCCTCAACTTCTTGATATCCTCTTCCGTAACAGAGGAGGGCATCCACCGGTCTTGAAGGCTAGATATGGACATAGTTGAAGGTCCGCAGCACCTAACCTGGGCTTTGGGTATTAGAACTCGAGGCGGGGGAAGGATTCGATTGAGCACGGGAGGGAAAAAAGTAAAAGCCTTGTCCCTTTATAAAGAGGGCAAATATCAAGCGTCCTCTCCGTGGCCGTTTGGGACTTGCCTATAATCTAGGAGTCCTAGACACGGTTGGGTTACCCACGACCGTATTGATGAGAATCCCGTAAATAGGGGAACATGATCTCTGCTTTGACAAGACGTGTCAAGAAACCTCCTCGCGTTATGTGTGGAGCTGGTTGAAGAAAAATGGTTCGAATCATCATCGAGCCATGGCATAATGTCATGTTGCCAAAACGTGTCAGCAGATTAGATTTGTGAAAATATTATTCTCTCTACGGTGGTATGTGGAACTTATTTTGCAGGGTCAGACACTATCTTTGTATTCAAATTCTTCTGTGGTGTATTCGAGGGGGGGGGGGAACCCGCCTTGCAATGTCGAAGACAATACTGCGCGCCGGACTCATCGCCATTGAAGCCTGGTTCAGGGGCTACTGAGGGAGTCCTGGATTAGGGGGTCTCCGGATAGCCAGACTATATCCTTGGCCGGACAGTTGGACTATGAAGATACAAGATTGAAGACTTCGTCTCGTGTCCAGATGGGACTCTACTTGGTGTGGAAGGCAAGCTAGGCAATACGGATATGTATATCTCCTCCTTTGTAACCGACCTTGTGTAACCCTAGCCCTTTCCGGTGTCTATATAAACCGGAGGGTTTTAGTCTGTAGGACAACATACAATCATACCATAGGCTAGCTTCTAGGGTTTAGCCTCTTCCATCTCGTGGTAGATCAACTCTTGTAATATCCATATCATCAAGAATAAATCAAGCAGGACGTAGGGTTTTACCTCCGTCAAGAGGGGCCGAACCTGGGTAAAACATCGTGTCCCCTGCCTCCTATTACCATCCCCCTTAGACGCACAGTTCGGGACCCCCTACCTGAGATCCGCCGGTTTTGACACCGACAAGAATCTATAAAGATCAAGAAGTGATCCTGAAACTACTTACGTTCAAGCATAACACGAGACCGTGTTCTCTTCTCGGACTCCGCCGAAAAGAGACCATCACGGCTACACACGCGGTTGATTCATTTTAATCAAGTTAAGTGTCAAGTTTTCTACAACCGGATATTAACAAATTCCCATCTGCCCATAACCGCGGGAACGTCTTTCGAAAGTTCAAAACCCTGTAGGGGTGTCCCAACTTAGCCCATCACAAGCTCTCACGGTCAACGAAGGATATTCCTTCTAACGGGAAGACCCGATCAGTCTCGGAATCCCGGTTATAAGACAATTCGACAAATGGTAAAACAAAACCAGCAAAGCCACCCGATGTGCCGACAAATCCCGATAGGAGTCACACTTATCTCATTCTCAGGGCAACACCGGATGAGACTAGCTACGAGTAAAACAAAACCTCAAGTTTCCCCGAGGTGGCCCCGGAGGCAGCTCGGTTCGGACCAACACTCAGAGGAGCACTGGCCCGGGGGGGTTTAAAATAAGATGACCCTTGAGTCTGCAGAACCCAAGGGAAGGTATATGGTGGTAGGTAGGCAAATGGTAAAACCAAGGTCGGGCCTTGCTGGAGGAGTTCTATTCAAAGCGAACTGTCAAGGGGTTCCCATAACACCCAACCGCGTAAGGAACGCAAAATCAAGGAACATAACACCGGTATGACGGAAACTAGGGCGGCAAGAGTGGAACAGAACACCAGGCATAAGGCCGAGCTTCCACCCTTTACCAAGTATATAGATGCATTGAAGTAAACAAGATATAATAATTATATCCCAACAATAATCATGTTCCAACAAGGAACAAACTCCATCTTCACCTGCAACTAGCAACGCTATAAGAGGGGCTGAGCAAAGCGGTAACATAGCCAAACAACAGTTTGCTAGGAAAGGTGGGTTAGAGGCTTGTCATGGCAATATGGGAGGCATGATATTGCAAGTGGTAGTTATCGCGGCATAGCAATAGAGCAAACAACTAGCAAGCAAAGATCGAAGTGATTTCGAGGGTATGGTCATCTTGCCTGCAAAGTTCTCCGAGTTGACGAAAGCTTGATCCTCGTAAGCGTACTCAACGGGTTCTTCGATCACGTACTCGTCTCCTGGCTCTACCCAAAGCAAGAACACAAACAAAAGTACCAACAATCAATCACGGTGCAATGCGCAAGCAACATGATGCAAAACATGGCAAGACATGCGGGATGTGATATGCAATGCATATGCGAGCTCCGAAAGGAAAAGATTGAACCAGGCCTCAAATTGGCAAACCAAGTGTGCCGCTGGAAAGATGAATTGATTTCGGTTGAAATCGATCTAAAGATCACCGGAATCGGATGCACGGTTTGCAAATGGCACGCAAAACAATAACGGCACAATTCTGCGATTAACAGCACAATGCCATCTAGAATGCAACAAGAAACTAAGCTACTGCACTCCAACATAACAACAAAGCACATGGCAGTGATCTACTCAAGATGCTTGCCAAAAGATGAACATTGAGCCACTACTAAATCACACAAGAGCAGGTTAAAACAAGCATGGCAATAGTGCAAAAGATATCAGCATCACAGACAGCGAAAATAACAACATGCCAGGAATTAACATCAGGAAGCAATGATTAGAGCAAGATAACAATATGCTACGGGAACAGAACATAGCAAACAAAGGCATTGCATGAATCTATTAAAAGCATAGAACAAAAATCCCTTACTGACCATAAGCCAAAAGGGCACAGAAAATATGATGGCACCCATGTAAACATAGCAAGTTTCATTAACAGATTCAGACTTAGCAGAAAACTGAGCATGCCAAAACAGAGTTATGAAGGCATCTTTGCGAGCTCGATTCACTCATCACAAGGCATTTCATGTCAAGATAAGAATATAAATACCAAGAAGACATGTTCATGAAGCTAACCATCGCAAGAACAAGTCTATTGCATGCACGGATCAACTACAACAACCTTGGCAAAATTGATTAACACGTAAACAATCTGCCAGGAACATTTTATAACAAAAGTAGAGCCAGATTAAGTCATGCTAGGGCACTCCATAAATGCAAACAGGGGCATGGATGGATAGAGCATGGATCTCACTGCAGCAACATGAATACATGGCATAAAAATAACAGCAGGGAAATGACTTGGTGAAATTCTAAGTCTCTGAAATTAGCGATATTACGAGAGCTACTTTGCATGCTTGTGCTAGTCACCACATTGATCACCAAAATACATGGAATACACCCCTATAAATATGGAATGGCATAGTCCAAAACACATGTAGAGCTCAAGACCATATGCAGTACACAATAAATGTAGCAAAAATGACAAATGCTCATACTCTGCTAAGAATCAGCACCTAACATTTTATAGCACTCTTGCATCAATGATTTGGGCATCAAGATGGACTCAAACAAGCATGACACAATGGAACTAAATGAAGAGCACATCCTAATGAACATTTTGATATATCGTGCATGCAAAACGGATCTACGGATGAGGAGTTATGATGTGATGAACAGTAGCTTGAAATGTTACAGAAAAAGGGGACTTAGTGGAAAATATCACCTCCTAGAGCAGATCTAGGGTTCGTCGCAGCGCACAGATCGAGGATCACCGGAGAAGGCTCTCGCCGGAGTTGTGGGACGCAGCGGCCGAAGTCGGAGGAGAGCTCGCCGGCGAGGTCGGGCGGTGGAGGCGCGCGGGGGTGGCAGGCGCGGTTGGCGGCGAGCTGGGCGGCGCGGCGACCGGCGCTGGACGGGCGGCGGCGGAGCGACGGGGTCGTCGGCAGGGTGCAGAAGGAGTGCGGCGACCGGAGTCGCGGCGAGCAGGAGGGCGGCGGCCGGAGTAGTGGACGGCGGCGGGGGCGCACTGGATCGGCGGCGGAGAGGCGCGGGCGCGCGGGCCGAGCGGGCCGGCTGCGGGCCCCGCTGGCCGGGCGGTGGTGCGCGGTGGCGGAGGCCACGTGTCACGCGCCCATTGGCTGCGGGCGGCGGTGCGAAGATGTCCGGCGGGCGGCGGACATGTCCGGTGGCGCGGAGGGAGTTGGATCTAGGGTTTGGACCCGAAATTTGACGGGGGGCACATATTTATACATAGAAGGAGGTGGTAGTGTCCAAATGAAGAGCGGTTTTCGGCCGCGCGATCGTGATCGAACGGCCGAGAGGATGGAGGGGGTTTGGATGGGTTATTGGGCCTGTTTGGAGGGGTGTTGGGCTACAACACACATGAGGCCTTTACGGTTCCCCGGTTAACCGTTGGAGTATCAAACGGACTCCAAATGGCATGAAAATTGACAGGCGGTCTACCGGTGCTGTACCAAGGCCGCTTGGCAAATCTCAGTCCATTCCAGGAAAGTTTAACATCCGCACATGAAAAGATACAAAAGGGGCGCCGGAGGACATAGGAGTGCCGAATTGCAAAACGGACAACGGGGAAAATGCTCGGATGCATGAGACGAACACGTATGCAAATGCGATGCACATGATGACATGATATGAAATGCATGACATGAGAAAAATGCAAAACAAAGGCAAGAACCCAACCACGAATCTCATAACTTAGAGCCAAAAATGGCAAGAGTTGGAGTACAAATATGGTAAGTTACATCCAGGGCATTATAGTTGGGGCTCGAGGTTGGAGAGGTTGAGGAAAGGATTGGTGTAAAGGAGAAAGCCGGGTCGTAGCCCCTTTATAAAGGTGATGAATATCGAATGCCTCCTCCTAGGCCTTAAAAATTGCCTACTCCTAAGGAATCATGCCAACAGAACATTTGGGATACCCACGCCCGTATTAATGAGAATCCCGCAATAGGAGGACACGATCTCTGCTTCGACGAGATGTGCCAATAAAACCGCGTCTCGAAACATGGAGCGACAGGCTAAAACACGGTTCGAAATAATAACCGGGCAGGGTCGTGACGTCACGTTACAAAAAAATTATCAATAGATTGGACTCGTGAAATATTATACTCTCTGTGGTGGTGTGTGGTACTTGTTTTGCAGATCCGGACACGTTCTTTGTGTTAGAAGACTATGTTGGAGTATTCGGGGGAGGAACCCGCCTTGCAATGCCGAAGACAATCTGCACGCCGGACATCTCGTCATTGAAGCCTGGTTTAGGGGCTACTGAGGGAGTCCTGGACTAAGGGGTCCTCGGGCGTCCGGCCTGTTGGACGTGGGCCAAACTGATGGGCTATGAAGATACAAGACCGAAGACTCTCGCCCGTGTCCGCATGGGACTATCCTTGGCGTGGATGGCAAGCTTGGCGTTCGGATATGAAGATTCCTTTCTCTATAACCGACTTTGTATAACCCTAGTCCCCTGCGTTGTCTATATGAACCAGAGGGGTTAGTCCATAGGGACAATTGTTACCATATAGGCTAGACTTCTAGGGTTTAGCCATTACGATCTCGTGGTTGATCAACTCTTGTAATACTCATATTCATCAAGATCAATCAATTAGGAAGTAGGGTATTACCTCCATAGAGAGGGCCCTAACTTGCGTAAACATCGTGTCCCCGTCTCCTGTTACCATCGACCTTAGACGCATAGTTTGGGACCCCGTACCCTAGATCCACTGGTTTTGACACCGACAC
>NC_041380.1:216729903-216732153 GCF_002162155.2 Triticum dicoccoides
AGCTATGAATGCATGCCCCCCAACCGAGGTTCATCTAGCAAAGTGCAAAGTAGCAAACCCCCCGACACACACACACTTTCAGTCGGTGGGCCAGAGAGGCATATCTCACCAAGATGGATTGTAAAATAGACCAAGAATAATCCACCTTGGTCGTACAACCTCTCTCTTGTTGTTTGTCAAAGTGATGGCCGTCCATGCGACCCCGGAGATGGGCAAGCTCGCCAATAATCATGCAAGTAGCTAGTCCCCGAAGACAACCATTGCATGCGTGTGGCCCAAACATATGTATGGAGATGTGTGTTTTTGAGTAACAATGGAAAAACTTTGATGTGGCACCGTGATTTAGAACTAGAAATCCCCACACTGAGTGAGGGTTAGGTTGACGATGCATATGTATATTACACCACACTTCAAGCCAACGATGGGGATTCATACTTGCATGTGTGCATAGTATATGCGCTCAAATTTAAGGTCTGAATCTCACCGTGACCTATACTACGATAACACAAACCAAATGAAGAATCCGCCATGGTAACCTATCTTGTTGTTGGTCAAGGTGGTCATGGATGTCCATGCGGGCCGATGAATTTATAGGCTTGTCGTCGATAACCACGAGAGGGAGTGTACCATTCGAAGGCAACCACTACATGCATATGTATAGAGGTGATGTGTTCATGCATGTTTGAATACACAACATAGATGTGGTGCGTGCATCAAAAATCATACACTAGCTCCCCACACAGAGCGAGATCGGTTCATGATGTGTCATTGTACTAGCCACTTCGACTCGATGGGAGGGATTCATGTGTACACATGCATGTGTGTGTGCTCAAACTGTATCATGCATGTCATCCCAGAGCAAAAAGAATAATCCCCTCCTAAGTCAAATAACCTCTCTTGTTTTCAGGCAAAAAGTAGTGATGGACCAAGCGGGCCCACAGATGGAAAGCATCGATATCGTTGACAACCGCTTAAGTGGGTGCGAGAGGACAACCGCCACCGCTTTGCATGTGGGCCAAACATATATATGTTGAATACCCAAAATGCACAACTTTGATGTGCCACATGCCTCCAAAATCGTACACCATGCACCCACACAGAGCGAGGTTCATCAAGCGTACTACATATGATGGTTCCCTTCCCCCCTCTTCACCGCATGATATATGCTCCTGCCATAATATATGTACAACCCAAAGGAATCCTCATCGATGGTGAACTTAATTAACCTCTCCCGATGTAGGTCAAAGTGATGCATGCACTCATCGACGATGGCCTCGTGGGCCCACAGATGGAAGTGTCACACGTGAGTGTCCTAGCTAGGATATGCAATTTCACAATTTTGATGTGGCACATGCCTCAGAAACCAAAAAGTCCTGACACTCAGTGAGGTGTACTTGTTCATGGACGCGTACGTATAGTATATATGCTAGTACCCTCCCACCTATTTGACGCATACTATATACCACCATAACACAACAAAAAAGATTCTAACTTGCTGGTCAAATTAACCTCACTACCGGCTATTCGTCAAAGTGATGGACGACGACCTCGCGAGGTTTCTGTGACGCAAGCCATGATGACTGGAGCCTGGTGGGCTCCAGCACGCGTAGTGTCCTTGTTTCCTTTTTGGTGCTAAAGAGGCAGGCGTAGGTGAGGAGTCCCGAGGAATCAGGCAAAGGTTTCCATATCGGTGCAACAAGGCCAAGACCAACAAGATGGCAGGACGGAGGTCACCGTGGAGCCCAAGACGGTGTCACCACCAGAGCCTTTGGCAGGCGAAGAATACTTTTGTCAGGATAGCTTGTACTAGTTGTCTCCCTTCGAATTTGGCCGTTGTGGGATCCCTTCCTGCTCAATATTTGGGAAGAGGACCCGGGCCTCTATATATAGGACTAGCCACCACCATAGGAAGGGATCGGCTCATCTCATCGCAGATCATCCCCAACCAGACAAGTTCACCAAGCACAAGAACACCTCTCCTCAGGAGGCTGTTCTTCCCTTGTAACTGTTCATCCTCAGCCCAAGAGGCAATCCACCACAACACACTAGAGTAGGGTATTACACCACAATGGTGGCCTGAACCAGTATATATCATGTGTCTCTCATTCTTTGGGTTCGTCGATCTAGGCTGTGAGATAATACAGAGTGCAAGCTAGAGGGGGAGAGATCTTTGTGTGCACCCCAGTGTCCGAACCTCAAGGGTTTTGCCGGAACCCGAAATCCAACATTTGGCGCGCCAGGTAGGGGTGC
>NC_041380.1:216732488-216757018 GCF_002162155.2 Triticum dicoccoides
CTCCAACCGACTCTCATGGACGAGTGCCCTCTGCAGCGCCGGGGGGCTCCTGGCCTTCGCCCCCGCCTAGCGGCGGGTGCAGTGGCCGCACAAGTTCAAGCCGGAGAGGCCGCCCCATTACGATGGTGCAGCGGATCCAACAGCCTTTCTGCTCGCGTACGAGGAGGCCATCCTGGAGGCCGAGGGCAACGATAAAGTCATGGCCAACTGGCTCCCAATGGCCCTCGCAGGCGTGCCGCGCGCCTGGCTCCTCCATCTGCCAAAATCTTCTGTGGCCTCCTGGGAGGAGCTGCGCGACCTCTTCATCGCGCGCTTCGGGGGACCAGCACCCCCCGTCGTCGCGGCTCTCCTCGGTGGCTCGCAGGCGCCACCCTCGGCCCGTCATGCCAAGTCGTTCTCAAGGGATCAACCAGTCACCACCGTCAGTTCGGGCGTGCTTCTGATGCTTTGCACGCCCACCATCTACAGCGTAGCCGTCACCAAGACCTTCATTGATGGCGGCGCCGGCCTCAACATGCTCTCCGTGGAGGCTTTCAGCCTCCTTCACGTACCACTTGAGCGGCTCCGCCCTAGCAAGGCTTTCTCCGTGGTCGGCGGTGGCTCCTCCAACCCCCTGGGGCAGATCCATTTCCCCGTGAATTTTGGCACACGGGACAACTACCGCACCGAGCTAATCGACTTAGACATCACCCGCATCGGCTTGCGGTCCAACGCCATCCTCGGGTACACGACACTGGCCCAATTCATCACAGCTACCCATCCTACCTACATCCTCATGAAGATGCCAGGAAGCAAGGGCATCCTCACCGTGGCCGGAGACACCAAGGAAGCCATGGCGGCCCTCAAGCTCGCTTTCAGGAACATGGTGACAGCTTGCCCAGCCGACAAGGCAGTGTCAAGCACCAAGGGGGCTGCGCCGACCAAGAAGAAGCAGTTATTCACTCAAGGTCAAGCCAAGTTGAAGCAGATACCGATCGACGCGGACGGGGCCTCTAGCGCTACCTTTGCCATAGGTGCCGACCTCGCCCCAGATCAAGAAAAGTAGTTGGTGGACTTCTTGCGAGCAAACAAGGAAGTATTCTCCTTGGAGCCTAAGCAGCTAGTTGGGGTCCCGAGAGGAGTGATTGAGCATCATCTAAGGGTGTGCCCCAATGTGCGCCCTGTGAAGCAGAAGGCGAGGCGACAATCCACGGAGAAGCAGTCTTTCATCGTTCAGGAAACCCGCAAGCTGGAGGTAGCAGTTGTCATTCGCGAGGTCTGGTACCCAGAGTGGCTGGCAAACCAGTCATCGTGCCAAAGAAAGGAGGGAAGGAACGCATGTGTGTCGACTTCACCAACCTCAACAAGGCTTTCCCTCAAGACCCATTCCCGCTGCCGCGCATCGACCAGATTAACGACTCCACCAAGGACTGTGATCTTCTATGTTTCCTGGATGCGTTCTCAGGCTACCATCAGATCAACATGTTGGTGGAAGATGTGGAGAAAACATCTTTCTTGGCACCATGCGGGGTATAGTGCTATGCTTGCATGCCATTCGGACTGCGCAACGTAGAAGCAACCTTCCAGCGACTGATGCACATCGCCTTGGGGCGGCAGCTCGGGAGCAACCCTGGGGCCTACATCGATGACATTGTGGTGAAGTCTCGGGAGGCGAGAACTTTGATTCAGGACCTGGAGGAGACCTTCGCGAGCCTGCGCTAGGTGGACTTGCGGCTCAACCCAGAGAAGTGCGTGTTTGGTGTCCCTTCCGGCAAGCTACTGGGCTTCCTCGTGTCCCACAGAGGGATCGAGGCCAACCCGGAGAAGGTCAAGGCAATCGAAGACATGAGCCCACCACAAAACCTCCAGGACATGTAGAAGCTTGTAGGCTGCGTGACTTCGCTGGGGCGCTTCATATCCAAGTTGGGGCAGTGCGCCTTGCCGTTCTTCAAGCCGATGAAGAAGAAGGGTCCGTTCAAGTGCACCCCCGAGGCCAACCTGGAATTTCAAGACCTCAAGAGATACTTGACCAGCCCGCCAGTGATGGTGGCGCCGCGCCCTCTCGAGCCCTTGGTACTCTACCTGTCTACCACACCCCACTCCACCAGCATGGCGCTAGTGGCCCTGACTAGTCATCAAGCCCCAGGTGCTAGAGACCCACGGGAAACACCACAGTCCCCGGGATCCAGAAACTCCGTCAGCTCTCCCACCCTTGTCGAGCACCCAGTGTACTTCGTCAGCACAGTGCTACGAGATGCGAGGGAACGATACCACATGCCTTATAAGCTCTTGCTTGCGCTCCTGGTGGCCTCGCGCAAGCTGCGCCACTACTTCAAGGTCACCCCATCAAGGTCGTTTCGGCTTACTCATTGGGGAGAGTGCTCAGAAGCCCCAATGCTGCGGGAAGGGTCGCCGAATGGAACATCGAGCTGCAAGTGTTTGACCTGGACTTCAGCACAACCAGGGTCATCAAGGGGGCTGCGCTCGCCGACTTTGTGGCAGAATGGACCAATACCCCGGAGCTCGAAGTGGGCGAGAGCCGATCCCTCTCGCTAGGGAGTGAAGTGCCGGATGTCTGGGTCATGTACTTCGATGGCGCATTCGCGCGCCAGGGCGCGGGGGCTGGAGCCGTGCTCATCTCGCCCACTCAGGACAAGCTTTACTACGCCATGCAGCTCTGCTTCCAGCGAGGCGAGAAGGTCTCCAACAACATCACAGAGTACGAGGGTCTCATCGCCGGCCTCAAGGCTGCGGTGGCCCTGGGGGTGAAATGCCTCACCATCAAGGGAGACTCACAGCTCCTTGTCAACTTCTCCAACAAGGTGTACGAGCCAAAGGATGAGCACATCGAGGCATACCTCGCGGAGGTGCGCAAAATGGAGAAGCAGTTCCTGGGCCTGGAGCTACAGCATGTGCCTCATGGCACCAACAAAGAGGCCGACGACATCGCCAAAAGAGCATCCAAGCGGCTGCCCCATGAGCCTGGCATCTTCGAGGAGCGGCTCTTCAAGCCTTTGGCAGCACCTCCGCCTGCAGAGCCGACGCCACCTCAGGAGGAACTCCCCCAGCCACCAGCCTCGGGAGCCCCCGCCTGCGGCACGGCCTCAGGAGCGCGCCTCCTCTTAGCACTCGAGCCTTAGGAGGGGTGCTTGATCGGGGAGTAAAAGGCGTACCTGACGCAAGGCACATTGCCAGAAAAGGAAGAAGATGCGGACCGTGTGGCCCGGCAGGCTACGACGTATTGCATTCAGGATGGTGTAATATACAGGAAGCGGCCAAATGATGTTTCTCTATGATGAATTTCCAGGGAACATGGGAATGAGTTGCTGGCCGACATACATGGCGGAGACTACGAACACCACTCGTTGACGTGCACCCTAGTGGGCAAGGCTTTCCACAATGGGTTCTACTCGCCCACGACACTCAACGATGCGGCCGAGCTGGTGGAATCCTGTGAGGCCTGCCAATTCCACGCCAAGAAGATCCACCAACCGGCTCAAGACCTCCATAATATCCCGCTCTCATGGTCGTTCACGGTCTGGGGGCTGGATATCTTGGGCCCATTCCCTCGAGCGCCTGGAGGTTAACACTACCTCTACGTCGCCATCGACAAATTCACCAAGTGGGAGGAAGTGGAAGCCATCCGCACCATCCCAGCTGGGTCAGCAGTCAAGTTCATCAAAGGCCTCATAAGCCGATTTGGGGTCCCTAATCGCATCATCACCGCCAACGGTTCACAGTTCACTAGCAGTCTCTTCAAAACATATTGGGCAAACCTTGGAACGCAGATCTGCTACGCCTCCGTGGCGCACCCTAGGAGCAACGGCCAGGCCGAACGCGCCAGCGCGGAAGTCCTAAGGGCCCTCAAGACTAGGACCTTCAAGAAGAAGCTCTAGGCCTGTGGCAGGGGCTGGCACGACGAGCTCCGGTCCATGTTGTCGTCCATCCGCACCACCACCACCAGGCCGATAGGCGAGACCCCGTTCTTCCTCGTCTACGGAGTAGAAGCGGTTCTCCCACATGAGGTCAGGCATCGCTCCGCGCGGGTCCTTGCGTTTGATGAAACACAGTAGGACGCCATGCGGGGGATGGACTTTGTGCTGGGGGAGGAACACCGCCCTGAAGCCTCGCTCCGAGCTGCGAGGTACCAGCAGGCGCTGCGATGGTACCACTACCGCAGCGTCCGCTCTAGGACGCTTGAGGTGGGTGATCTTGTCCTGAGGCGAGTGCTCTCTAAGGAAGGGCTGCACAAGCTCTCACCCATGTGGGAGGGCCCGTTTCGGGTCACCCACGTCTCCAGGCTTGGCACCACGCGCCTGGAGACGCAGGACGGGATCCCCATCCAGAACGCCTGGAACATTCAGCATCTCCGGAAGTTCTACCCATGAAGCAAGGCCCGGCGCCTGTTAAGCAAGGCCCAATGCCTGTGAAGAATCACCGCCTGTGACACTCTCACCTAATAATGAGTGGGGTTGTACACGCCCCGGAGTCTCAGGAGTGCCGCCCTCGGGCCTCGGAAGCTCCCTCCCACGTGTTAGTGGCAGCACTTAGCTCCGCGCTGGTGAGAAGACAAGAAGACTAGACTAGGTGCCGGACGCGGCTTTTCATTTGCTTTCCGCAGTTGGTTTGCCCCTTTTTTAGTGAGAATTTGCTTTCTGGTGTTCCTTGCTGGCCTGGTTCCATTGTCCTTGTTTCCTCCTTTTCTGCCCTCGGTTCCTCATTTTTGACCCGTACACTCCCTCGCATGCCTCGCGAGGGGGCTGGACAGGTGCCCTCGTGAGTGTTTTTGTTTTAGCATTTTCATTTTCCTGCCTTTCGCAAGGCACCGTCGCTCGAGTTCGCAAGCTGGCGCACCCCTCTCAAATTCGTGCCCCCCAGGTACCACGATACGAAGCACTGGGTCATGACCGGTAGTGCCTGCGACCAGGATTTGGAAGGATAAGAATTTCCTAGTGACTTTTTGCAGTTCTCAGATGCATTCCAAGCTCATGAGGCCTTGCCAGGCATTGGGGAACGCACATCTTGCGAGGCGGAAACTACTTCAGGTGCATCAAGCTAAGTTATTCCTACGGGCATACATAGAACGCGACGCTGCAACATGACACAAGAATGATAAACATAGCACAACCACTTAGAAATCATAGTTGTTGCATGCCCCAGCGGGACCCCATACTTGTCTCACTTATAATGCAGGAAGGAAAAGAATAACAAAACAAAAGCGGAATGTTCTCCCGCGGCAGGTCGCGAGGATGGGCCCGTGGCGCCCTCCTTAGCTTAGCCAGACCCCTCCTCGCGCTTCACTTGAGCGCGGAGACGAGACGACCCGCTGCCACCTTCGAAGCGGGTGTGGCGGCGTGGTGGCTGGTCGTAGCCGCCGCTTCTGGAGCTGTCGCCAGAAGAAGAGTTGCCGTAGCTGGACGAGCTATGGCCGGTGCCATGGGCGAGCCTGCCTTCACTCTTGCCGCGGCCGTCGCCGAGGCCGAGCACCTGACCACCGTCATTGTCCTCGAGGAAACACCCGACGTGGCGGCCATCTTCCCCGAACACCCTCACATAGAGGGACGCGTTGCCATCATACCTTAAGTGGAAGGAGCACGGCCGGCCCAGGCCACACACGCGGGCAAACGTCTGCCAACCGTGGGCCAGGACAGTGTTGCCCGCGGCGGATACCTTGACCGCGACCCAAGAAGCCTTGCTATAGCAGCCGTCTGCGTGCAGCCAGAGGCCGCTTGGACCAGTGGCCGGCAGGTCGCCGGCAAAGAAGCGCGGGAGTTGAAGCCAAGTACCGGTCGGGTTCTCCGACCACACGAGGAACTCCGGCAGCACTTCCGCCGAGCGGAAGCGCGGCCTGGGCTTCCGCGCGACCATGGCGCACCTCCCTTCATCGACGGGGCTACCACGACTCGAGCGACCACCACCACGCGAAGAGGCACCACCGCGACCACGAGGGGCCGCGACGGGCGTCATGGCGTGCTTGCGGGGACGGACGCGCCCCCTCTTGGGCGGCGGGGAGCCAGGCCCCTCCTGACGAGGCTTCCCCTTCTATGTAGCCGAGAGCCTCTTCGCAGGTGCCATGGGTGTCACCGCAGGCAGTGAAGCAAGGAAGAAGAAGGAGCGGGAGAAGCGAAGGAAGAGATGGGTGACAGGGGCTCCGCACCCCTCTTCCAATTTATAGCCAAGAGCAGGACAACCGCTGGCCTCCATGATCTAAGGTAATAATGATCTTTTTCTGGATGCAGCAAGGGCTCGTCAAATCAGGCAGTTGCCGAGGAGGCGTGGGGTAGCGGAGACGCCCACGTCCAATCAATCGCCATGCGTCAACCATGGCCATGGGCTGTTAGGGCCCATCGCGCTCCACACTTGCCCTTTGGCTTCGCCTTGAAGCCAAGCCCGAGCGCGCCTTGGGCCCGGGGGCTACTGTCGGCATTCTGGGAACGGGGGTCCCCGGACTTGCCTGCCTGCGGCCCGCGGCGTGGCTCCACCAGTTGCCCTGTACTGCCCATCTTCACCAGCAAACACTCAAGACCCTCGTGAGGGGCCGAGCCTCACGAGGCGGACGACGCAAGACCTCCTTAGGGGCTGCCTCACCAGGCTGGGTCGTGAGGGGCAGAGAGTCAAGCAAGGGACACCTCATGAGGTTTCTGTGACACAAGCCATGACAACTGGAACCAGGAGGGCGCCAGCGCGCACAATGTCTTTGTTTCCTCTTTGGTGCTAAAGAGGCAGGCGCATGCAAGGAGTCCTGAGGCATCAGGCAAAGGTTTCCATATCAGTGCAACAACACCAAGACCAGCAGGATGGCAGGACGGAGGTCACCGTGGAGCCCAAGCTGGCGTCACCACCAGAGCCTTTGGCAGGCGAAGACTACTTTTGTCAGGATAGCTTGTACTAGCTGTCTCCCTTCAAATTTGGCCGTTGTGGGATCCATTCCCTATCAATATTTGGGAAGAGGACCCGGGCCTCTATATATAGGACTAGCCACCACCATAGGAAGGGATCGGCTCATCTCATCGCAGATCATCCCCATCCACACAAGTTCACCAAGCACAAGAACACCTCTCCTCACGAGGCTATCTTCCCTTGTAACTGTTCATCCTCAGCCCAAGAGGCAATCCACCACACCACATTAGAGTAGGGTATTACACCACAACGGTGGCCCGAACGAGTATAAATCTTGTGTCTCTCGTTCTGTGGGTTCGTTGAGCTAGGTCGTGAGATCATACGGGGTGCGAGCTAGAGGGGGGAGAGATCTTTGTGTGCACCTCAGTGTTCGAACCTCAAGGGTTTAGCCGGAACCCGAAATCCGACATTTGGCATGCCAGGTAGGGGTGCGCCGAAGCCTTGCCCCCCCCCCCCGACGGCCTCGCCTCTCCAACCGACTCTCATGGACGCCGCCTCTTCTCCGATTGGATCAATGGGCGCCCTCCGCAGCGCCGGGGGGCTCCGGGCCTTCGCCCCCGCTTTGGGGCGGGTGGAGTGGCCGCACAAGTTCAAGCCAGAGATGTCGCCCCGTTATGATGGTGCGGTGGATCCGGCGGCCTTTCTGCTGGCGTACGAGGAGGTCGTCCTGGAGGCCGAGGGCGACGATAAAGTCATGGCCAACTGGCTCCCAATGGCCCTCGCTGGCGTGCCGCGCACCTGGCTCCTCCATCTGCCGGAATCTTTTGTGGCCTCCTCGGAGGAGCTGCGCGACCTCTTCATCGTGCGCTTCAGGGGACCAGCACCCCCCGTCGTCGCGGCTCTCCTCGGTGGATCGCAGGCGCCGCTCTCGGCCCGTCACACCAAGCTGTTCTTTCGCCAGATCGGCGCCACCCCCACGCACCAGGGGACTCCCCCGGGTTGGGCGGCGCCCAAGGCCGACCTGATCTTCGACTCAAGGGACCACCCAGTCACCACCGTCGGCTCGGGCGTGCTTCCGATGCTTTACACGCTCACCATCTGCAGCGTAGCCGTCACCAAGACCCTCATTGACGGCGGCACCAACCTCAACGTGCTCTTCGTGGAGGCTTTCAGCCTCCTTCACGTACCACTTGAGCGGCTCTGCCCCAGCCAGCCTTTCTCCGGGGTCGGCGGCGGCTCCTCCAACCCCCTGGGGCAGATCCATCTCCCCGTGTCTTTCGGCACACGCGACAACTACCGTACCGAGCTAATCGGCTTCAACATCGCCCGCATCAACTTGCCGTACAACGCCATCCTCGGGTACCTGGCACTGGTCCAATTCATCGCAGCTACCCATCCTGCGTACAACCTCATGAAGAAGCTAGGAAGCAAGGGCATCCTGACCATGGCCAGAGACACCAAGGAAGCCATTGCGGCCCTCAAGCTCGCCTTCAAGGCCACGACGGCAGTTTGCCTGGCCGACAAGGCAGTGTCCAGAACCAAGGGGGCTGCACCGACCAAGAAGAAGCAGCTATTCACTCAAGGTCAAGCCAAGATGAAGTAGATACCGGTCGACGCGGACAGGGCCTCTGGCGCTACCTTTGCCATAGGTGCCGACCTCGCCCCAGATCAAGAAAAGGAGTTGGTGGACTTCTTGCAAGCGAACAAGGAAGTATTCTCCTGGGAGCCTAAGCAGCTAGTTGGGGTCCCGAGAGGAGTGATTGAGCATCATCTAAGGGTGTGCCTCAATGTGCGCCCTATGAAGCAGAAGGCAAGGTGACAATCCATAGAGAAGCAGTCATTCATCGTTCAAGAAACCCGCAAGCTGGAGGCAGCAGGTCTCTGTCGGATTTCGGGTTCCGGCAAGACCCTTGAGGTTCGAACACTGGGTGCGCACAAAGATCTCCCCCTCTCTAGCTCACACACTCAACGATCTCACGGCCTAGCTTGACGGACCCAAAGAACATGAGACACATGATTTATACTGGTTCGGGCCACCACTGTGGTGTAATACCCTACTCCAGTGTGGTGTGGTGGATTGCCTTTTGGGCTGAGGATGAACATTTACAAGGGAAGAATAGCCTCCTGAGGAGAGGTGTTCTTGTGCTTGGTGAGCTAGTGTGGTTGAGGATGATCTGGATGACCTTCCCGTTATGGTGGTGGCTAGTCCTATTTATAGAGGCCCTGGTCCTCTCCCCAAATATTGAGCAGGAAGGGATCCCACGACAGCCAAATTCAAAGGGAGACAACTAGTACAAGTTATCCTGACGAAAGTAGTCTTCGCCTGCCAAAGGCTCTGGTGGTGACGCCGTCTTGGGCTCCACGGTGACCTCCGTCCTGCCGTCCTACTGGTCTTGGTCTTGTTGCACCGATATGGAAACATTTTCCGGATGCCTCGGGACTCCTCGCCTATGCCTCCCTCTTTAGCACCAAGGGTGGAAGGCTCGGCCTTATGCCTAGTGTTTTGTTCCACTCTTGCCGCCTTAGTTTCCATCATACCGGTATTATGTTCCTTGATTTTGCGTTCCTTATCCGGTTGGGTGTTATGGGAACCCCTTGACAGTTTGCTTTGAATAAAACTCCTCCTGCAAGGCCCAACCTTGGTTTTACATTTTCCTAACAACCTATTACCTTTCCCTTGGGTCGGGCAACCCGAGGGTCATCTTTATTTTAACCCCCCCGGGGCCAGTGCTTCTCTAAGTGTTGGTCCAAACCAGGCAACCTGCGGGGCCACGTCGGGGTAACTTGAGGGGTGGTTTTACTCGTAGCTTTACCTATCCGGTGCGACTCCTATCGGGATTGTCGACACATCGGGCGGCTTTGCTGGTCTTGTTTTACCGTTGTCGAAATGTCTTGTTACCGGGATTCCGAGACTGATCGGGTCTTCTCGGGAGAAGGAATATCCTTCTTTGACCGTGAGAGCTTGTGATGGGCTAAGTTGGGACACCCTTGCAGGGTTTGAACTTTCGAATGTCGTGTCTGCGGTTATGTGGCAGATGGGAATTTTTTAATGTCCGGTTGTAGAGAACTTGATACTTGACTTAATTAAAATACATCAACGGCATGTGTAGCCGTGATGGTCTCTTCTCGGCGGAGTCTGGGAAGTGAACACGGTCTTGTGTTTATGCTTGAACGTAAGTAGTTTTAGGATCACTTCTAGCTTCTCGACTGTTGTGTTGCCTCTCTTCTCGCTCTTATTTGTGTATGTTAGCCACCATATTTGCTTAGTGCTTGATGCAGCTCCACCTCATTACCCTATCATACCCATAAGCTTAAATAGTCTTGATCTCACGGGTGTGAGATTGCCAAGTCCTCGTGACTCACAGATACTTCCAAACAGTTGCAGGTTTCGACGATACCAGTGCAGGTGACGCAACCGAGCTCAAGTGGGAGCTCGATGAATATCTTGGTCGTTGTTTTGTGTCTTTTCCGGATGATCAGTAGTGGTGCCTAGTTGGGACGATCAGGGATCTAGCATTTGGGGTTGTCTTCTTTTATTTTGGTTCCGAAGTCGGAACTAGATTGTACTCTGGATGATGTATGTTAACTTGTTATTTGTGTGAAGTGGCGATTGTAACCCAACTCTTTATCCCTGTCTTATTCAGTACATGGGATCGTGTGAAGATTACCCCTCTTGTGACAAAACCACAATGTGGTTATGACTCTGAGTCGTGCCTCGACACGTGGGAGATATAGCCGTACCGTGGGCATTAAAAGTTGGTAATCAGAGCCATCCCCAACTTAGGAGCCCCCTGCTTGATCCAATCACTGACGTTTTTGAGTCTAGAAAAAAATATTTTGAGTCTTAGGAATATATATATATATATATATATATATATATCGGAGAGTAGGATTCTTTTTACTCCTCAGTCCCTTCGTCGCACTGGTGAGGCCTCTTGACGTAGAAGTTTTGACTTCCCTGTCCTCAAATTTCACAAAAAAATTAGGATCACGCGGGTATCTTGGAATCGTTCCAATAGTTTGTGACGAGAACATTGTTCTTCGTGCCTCCTGACATTTAGGGGTTGTGCCAGTGTCCCAAGGAGCTGAGCTCCGAGGTGTTGTCGTCACAATTTTATCGTTGCAGTTCTGGAATACCTGAGTTCGCCGACATTGAAAATCTATTTTATGCAGTTGTTGGTGAGATAACCTCGACGCCACCCAGTAATGGGGCGGGAGTTCGGGAGTATTGCCATAACTCGTATAACGGATGCTTTTCAAAGGTTGAGGTACACGATTTCCGAAGGTTTCTTGGTTATGTGTTGACGGATGGATACAGCTGGATGTAGGGATTGTTAGTTTGGGTGAGATATTATGCTTCCCCTGTATCCCCAACACCGGATTGCATAACCAGAAAGTTTCGGTAGTTTATAAGTGGGAATTCAAGTAGCTCCTAGAATATCTTTCCGACAGATGCATGATATGGGATTAGTTAAATCTCTATCATATGTATTTGTTCCGGATTATTTTGCAAGCCAATCCTTTGTTTTTGTTTTGATTGTGGTATTCGAGTTGCTTCGAAGTCAAGTGTTGAATCCATGCCTTTTCCTAAATGGTGTTCTCATATTTCTATTGGAGTGCTAATCATTTTCGCTCATCGAGATGGTCATGCCGATCCTTTTCAACCGATGTGCTTCTCTCGAAAGTTAATCCTATCCTTTCAATATTTGCGAGATCAATACTCAGTTTTCTCAACAGTATCCATTCCATCTTCCCCAAGTTGCCTTTGTTTTTTCCGTCCTCCCACCCCTTGTTTCTTCAAGGACTCGGATTTCTTAATCAAGTATCTATCTTATGGATGTGAAGTTGATACGTCTCCAACGTACCTATAATTTTTGATTGTTCCATGCTATATTATATTCTGCTTTGGGCATTATTGGGCTTTATTATACACTTTTATATTATTTTTGGGACTAACCTATTAACCGGAGGCCCAACCCAGAATTGCTATTTTTTTGCCTATTTTAGAGTTTCGCAGAAAAACAATATCAAACAGAGTCCAAACGGAATGAATCCTTCGGGAACGTGATTTTCGGGATGAACGTGATCCAGAGGACTTGGACCCTACGTCAAGACATCAACCAGGAGGGCGCGCCTACCCCCTGGACGCGCCCTCCACCCTCGTGGGCTCCCTGTTGCTCCACCGACGTACTCCTTGCTCCTATGTATACCTACGTACCCCCAAACTACTAAAGACGGAGCCAAAACCCTAATTCCACTGCCGTAACTTTCTGTATCCACGAGATCCCATCTTGGGGCCTTTTCCCGAGCTCCGCCGGGGGGTGGGGGGCATCGATCACGGAGGGCTTCTACATCAACACCATAGCCTCTCCAATGAAGTGTGAGTAGTTTACTTCAGACCTTAGGGTCCATAGTTATTAGCTAGATGACTTCTTCTCTCTTTTTGGATCTCAATACAAAGTTCTCCCCCTCTCTTGTGGAGATCTATTCGAGGTAATCTTCTTTTGCGGTGTGTTTATTGAGACCGATGAATAGTGGGTTTATGATCAAGTTTATCTATGAACAATATTTGAATCTTCTCTGAATTCTTTAATGTATGATTGGTTATCTTTACAAGTCTCTTCGAATAATTATCAGTTTGGTGTGGCCGACTAGATTGATCTTCCTTGCAATGGGAGAAGTGCTTAGCTTTGGGTTCAATCTTGCGGTGTCCTTTGCCAGTGACAGTAGGGGCAGCAAGGCATGTATTGTATTGTTGCCATCGAGGATAACAAGATGGGGTTTATTTCATATTGCATGATTTTATCCCTCTACATCATGTCATCTTGCTTAAAGCTTTACTCTGTTCTTATGAACTTAATACTCTAGATGCATGCTGGATAGTGGTCGATGTGTCGAGTAATAGTAGTAGATGCAGGCAGGAGTCAGTATAGTTGTCTCGGACGTGATGCCTATATACATGATCATACCTAGATATTCTCATAACTATGCTCAATTCTATCAATTGCTCAACAGTAATTTTTTTGCCCACCGTGAATACTTATGCTCTTGAGAGAAGCCACTAGTAAAACCTATGGCCCTCAGGTCTATTTTCCATCATATTAATCTTCCAACACTTAGTTATTTTTATTTCCTTGTATTTTACTTTGCATCTTTATCATAAAAATACCAAAAATATTATCTTATCATATCTATCAGATCTCACTCTCGTAAGTGACCGTGTAGGGATTGACAACCCCTTATCGTGTTGGTTGCGAGGATTTATTTGTTTGTGTAGGTGCGAGGGACTCGTGCGTGGCCTCCTACTAGATTGATACCTTGGTTCTCAAAAACTGAGGGAAATACTTACGCTACTTTGATGCATCACCATTTCCTCTTCAAGGGAAAACCAACACAAGTGCTCAAGAGGTAGCAAGAAGGATTTCTGGCGCCATTGCCGGGGAGGTCTACGCAAAAGTCTACACACCAAGTACCCATCACAAACCATTATCTCACGCATTACATTATTTGCGATTTGCCTCTCGTTTTCCTCTCCCCCACTTCACCCTTTCCGTTTTATTCGCCCTCTCTCTTCGTCCTCCCTCTCTTTCTCTATTTGCCTCTTTCTGCACTTGCACTTTTCTGCCATTATGTCTGAAATCGGGGAAATTATTGTCGATATGGACAATAATAATATCATGAAAAATTCTGATGCTCCTGCTGAAGAACCCCCTATCTTACATACAAAAAAATTATGTATTGGTAGTGGTAATATTATTGGAAAAGGAGTTATCCAAGATTTCTTTACTTGTGTCGGTGCTTTCCCTTCTATGGGTAGTTCTATCCTTCATAGAACTAGTAGTCTTGCGGACACTATCGCCTTGCTTGTAGTTGAACTTGAGAGACAATTTATGCACATGCATCCTTGCATACAAAGGATTTTCTTAGAATTTTCTAATATTGAGCATTCTTCTGTTAAGCGTGCCACTACTATCTTTTTGGTTCATGAGTTTATATTCATAATAAAAGAGGCCAAAGAAATCTTTGCACATTATAGGGTGGACGCTTGACGTCCTCCCATAGAGGCTATCCTTTTTGATCAAGAAGAAATAATGCGTTTTCAATCTCTAAACTATGTTGCTTTCAATGAAAATCTTAGAAAAAGGGTTCCTACCAATGTTCTAGTTGATAGAATTTCTGAACTTAATGATGATTTGGCTATTCTAAATAATGACCTAGGATATTCTCTTGAGTATAGGCTCACAAAGTTATGTCAAAATAATGCTAACAATGATGAATTGGTTGTGCAATATGAAGGGCCAAAAGAGGAACCTATACCTCCCAAAGTTGATCTCGGGGACTTTTGTCCCATTAAATTTAGCCATTTTGATTAATTTTGCTTGCCTCAAAGAAAACTTGTTGCCGAACATAGAGAATATGAAATGAGTTTTAATGATCTATCTTATTATTATGGCAATACCTAGATCTATCCTTTCTTTTATGCCTAGCTAGGGGCGTTAAACGATAGCGCTTGTTGGGAGGCAACCCAATTTTATTTTTATTCCTTGATTTTTGATCCTGTTTAGTAATAAATAATTTATCTAGCCTCTGTTTTGGTTGTGTTTTTTGTGTTTAATTAGTTTTTTTAACAAGTAGAACCGTTGGGAAGACTTGGGGAAAGTCTTTTTAATCTTGCTGTAAAAAACAGAAACTTTAGCGCTCACGAGAATTTCTGCCATTTTTATTTGGAAAGTGATATTTAGTTAATTATTTTTGAAGATGATTAATAGATAAATTTCTCACGTCCATCAACTTATCTTAGAATTTTTGGGGTTCCAGATCTTGCGTTAGCTACAGATTACTACAGACTGTTCTGTTTTTGACAGATTCTGTTTTTCGTGTGTTGTTTGCTTATTTTGATGAATCTATGGCTAGTAAAATAGTTTATAAACCATAGAGAAGTTGTAATACAGTAGGTTTAACACCAATATAAATAAAGAATGAGTTCATTACAATACCTTGAAGTGGTGCTTTGTTTTCTTTCGCTAACGGAGCTCACGAGATTTTCTACTTTAAGTTTTGTGTTGTGAAGTTTTCAAGTTTTGGGCGAAAGATTTGATGGATTATGGAACAAGGAGAGGCAAGAGCCTAAGCTTGGGGATTCCCATGGCACCCCAAGATAATCTAAGGACACCTAAAAGCCAAAGCCTGGGGATGCCCCGGAAGGCATCCCCTCTTTCATCTACTTCCATTAGTAACTTTACTTGGAGCTATATTTTTATTCACCACATGATATGTGTTTTGCTTGGAGCGTCTTGTATGATTTGAGTCTTTTCTTTTTAGTTTACCACAATAATCCTTGCTGTACACACCTTTTCAGAGAGACACACATGATTCAGAAATTATTAAAATACTCTATGTGTTTCACTTATATCTTTTGAGTTATATAGTTTTTGCTCTAGTACTTCACTTATATCTTTTAGAGCACGGTGGTGGTTCTGTTTTATAGAAACTATTATTCTCTCATGCTTCACTTAGATTATTTTGAGAGTCTTAAATAGCATGGTAATTTACTTAACTAATCCAAATATGCTAGGTATTCAAGACTAGTAAAAACTTTCTTATGAGTGTGTTGAATACTAAGAGAAGTTTGATGCTTGATGATTGTTTTGAGACATGGAGGTAGTGATATCAAAGTTGTGCTAGTTGAGTAGTTGTGAATTTGAAAAATACTTGTGTTAAAGTTTGCAAGTCCCATAGCATACACGTATGGTAAACATTATGTAACAAATTTGAAACATGAGGTGTTCTTTGATTGTCTTCCTTATGAGTGGCGGTCGGGGACGAGCGATGGTCTTTTCCTCCCAATATATCCCCCTAGGAGCATGCGCGTAGTGCTTGGTTTTTGATGACTTGTAGATTTTTGCAATAAGTATGTGATTTCTTTATGACTAATGTTGAGTCCATGGATTATACACACTCTCACCTTTCCATCATTGCTAGCCTCTTCGGTATCGTGCATTGCCCTTTCTCACATTGAGAGTTGGTGCAAACTTCGCCGGTGCATCCAAACCCTGTGATATGATACACTCTTTCACACATAAACCTCCTTATATATTCCTCAAAACATCCACCATACCTACCTATTATGGCATTTCCATAGCCATTCTGAGATATATTGCCATGCAACCTTCCACCGTTCCGTTTATCATGGCACGTTCATCATTGTCATATTTCTTTGCATGATCATGTAGTTGACATAGTATTTGTGGAAAAGCCACCATTCATAATCCTTTCATACATGTCACTCTTGGTTCATTGCATATCCTGGTACACCACCGGAGGTATTCATATAGAGTCATACTTTGTTCTAGTATCGAGTTGTAATCATTGAGTTGTAAATAAATAGAAGTGTGATGATCATCATTTTCTAGAGCATTGTCCCAAGTGAGGAAAAAAAGAGAAAGGCCATAAAAAGAGAGAAGGCCCAAAAAAATGAGAGAAAAAGAGAGAAGGGACAACGTTACAATCCTTTTTACCACACTTGTGCTTCAAAGTAGCACCATAATCTTCACGATAGAGAGTCTTTTGTTTTGTCACTTTCATATACTACTGGGAACTTTTAATTATAGAACTTGGCTTGTATATTCCAGCAATGGGCTTCCTCAAATGCCCTAGGTCTTCGTGAGCAAGCAAGTTGGATGCACACCCACTTAGTTTCTTTTGTTGAGCTTCCATACATTTTTAGCTCTAGTGCATCTGTTGCATGACAATCCCTACTCCTTGCATTAACATCAATTGATGGGCATCTCCATAGCTCATTGATTAGCCTCGTTGATGTGAGACTTTCTCCCTATTTTGTCTTCTCCACATAACCCCCATCATTATATTCTATTCCACCCATAGTGCTATATCCATGGCTCACGCTCATGTATTGCGTGAAGGTTGAAAAAGTTTGAGATTACTAAAGTATGAAACAATTGCTTGGCTTGTCATTAGGGTGGTGCATAATGAGAGCATTCTTGTGTGACGAAAATGGAGCATGACTAAACTATATGATTTTGTAGGGATGAACTTTCTTTGGCCATGTTATTTTGAGAGGACATAATTGCTTAGTTAGTATGCTTGAAGTATTATTATTTTTATGTGAATATTGAACTTTTATCTTGAATCTTTCGGATCTGAATATTCATACCACAATTAAGAAGAATTACATTGAAAATATGCCAAGTAGCATTCCACATCAAAAATTCTGTTTTTATCATTTACCTACTCGAGGACGAGCAGGAATTAAGCTTGGGGATGCTTGATACGTCTCCAACGTATCTATAATTTTTTATTGTTCCATGCTATATTATATTCTATTTTGGACACTATTGGACTAACCTATTAACCGGAGGCCCAACCCAGAATTGATGTTTTTTGCCTATTTCAGAGTTTCGCAGAAAAAGAATATCAAGTGGAGTCCAAACGGAATGAAACCTTCGGGAACGTGATTTTTGGAACGAACATGATCCAGAGGACTTGGACCCAACGTCAAGACATCAACCAGGAGGCCACGAGGTAGGGGGTGCGCCCTCCACCCTCGTGGGCCCCCTGTTGCTCCACCGACGTACTCCTTCCTCCTATATGTACATACGTACCCCCAAACTACCAAAGACAGAGCCAAAACCCTAATTCCACCGCCGTAACTTTCTGTATCCACGAGATCCCATCTTGGGCCCTTTTCCCGAGCTCCGCCGGAGGGGGCATCGATCATGGAGGGCTTCTACATCAACACCATAGCCTCTCCGATGAAGTGTGAGTAGTTTACTTCAGACCTTCGGGTCCATACTTATTAGCTAGATGGCTTCTTCTCTCTTTTTGGATCTCAATACAAAGTTCTCCCCCTCTCTTGTGGAGATCTATTCGATGTAATATTCTTTTGCGGTGTGTTTGTTGAGACCGATGAATTGTGGGTTTATGATCAAGTTTATCTATGAACAATATTTGAATCTTCTTTGAATTCTTTTATGTATTATTGGTTATCTTTGCAAGTCTCTTCGAATTATCAGTTTGGTTTGGCCTACTAGATTGATCTTTCTTGCAATGGGAGAAGTGCTTTGCTTTGGGTTCAATCTTGCGGTGGTCCTTTCCCAGTGACAGTAGGGGTAGCAAGGCACGTATTGTATTGTTGCCATCGAGGATAACAAGATGGGGTTTATTTCATATTGCATGAGTTTATCCCTCTAGATCATGTCATCTTGCTTAAAGCGTTACTTTGTTCTTATGAACTTAATACTCTAGATGCATGCTGGATCGCGGTCGATGTGTGGAGTAATTGTAGTAGATGCAGGCAAGAGTCGGTCTACTTGTCTCGGACGTGATGCATATACACATAATCATACCTAGATATTCTCATAACTATGCTCTTTTCTGTCAATTGCTCAACAGTAATTTGTTTACCCACCGTGAATACTTATGCTCTTGAGAGACGCCACTAGTGAAACCTATGGCCCCCGGGTCTATTTTCCACCATATTAATCTTCCAACACTTAGTTATTTTTATTGCCTTTTATTTTACTTTGCATCTTTATCATAAAAATACCAAAAATATTATCTTATCATATCTATCAGATCTCACTCTCGTAAGTGATCGTGTAGGGATTGACAACCCCTTATCGCGTTGGTTGCGAGGATTTATTTGTTTGTGTAGGTGCGAGGGACTCATGCGTGGCCTCCTACTGGATTGATACCTTGGTTCTCAAAAACTGAGGGAAATAGTTACGCTACTTTGCTGCATCACCCTTTCCTCTTCAAGGGAAAACCAACGCAAGTGCTCAAGAGGTAGCAGAAGTCTCTTCATTCCTTCCTTTCAGTGTTCTTATCCGGTGATTCTCAAGAAGATACTAAGGACGTTTCAAGTTTATCATTCCTCATTCTCTTTTCTTCTCCGGTGGATTCAATTCAAGCTTTGTTGATCATATTCCTTTCCTCATTTTTAATGTTTTCTCATGCCGGTGCACTTCTTAATCATCCACCTCTTGCTATTCATGTTTATCTGGAGTGCTGGAGATATCCCACAATATTCAAGTTTCTATTCGTAATCCTTCCAAGCTATTTTGAGATCTTACCTTATTCAAGCCATTTAACTCAACTGGTGCAATCTCTCTTTTAAAATCGTTCAACGGTGTTTCTTTTGAGTGGGCCCTAACCCACATGTCTTTTCCCATGACTCTTCTAATTTTCCCGGAGCTATCCTCAAATTCTTTCAAAGTTGACATAATAATGAATTATCATCAATCATATGTCTTTCTCCAAGATCTTTCATATTCTTTTCATCGTTGGTTCAACCTTTATAATTTTCATCCCGGAGTATATAAACAATTTATGGTGGTGTTTCTCATCGTCATTCTCAACATTTGAAGACTGAGGAAGATTTTCCTCCGAATCCTTACCCGTTCTTCCAAAGATTCATGGTTCAAGCTCGATGCCATCCTCTCATAATTATTTCCGATTGTGATAATTCTACTCCCCCATCCGGAGCAATTCAAGAGTCTTTTCAGTTTGATTCTCCGGAGCCCATCATCTCAGAATTATTCATTCCAGCTTTCAGCTCTCGTCCTCAAATTCTTCCAGGGTGTCGTTCAAGTATTCTCTAATCAGCTCGTGATCTCTTCGTTCTATTGTATCAAATTTCCCTCAAGTATCTTCGTTCATGTTCCAATTCTTCCTAATGAATTGTGCCTTTGCTACTTTCATTTTTAATTCTTAGGGTGGTTTGTTCAAGATTCCCCCTTCTAAGTTCTCACACTAATTCATTTGTTCTTCCCAAATCCTATCGGTGGTTCATTGAAAACCTTCCCAAGTTGGTGCTATATCTATCTTAATCCTTTCTACGAGAATAAGTAGTATGCCAAATCCGTTGCTTGTCATCAATCTAAATTGGTGAAGGATACGCATAATGTAATTCTTATTATTGTTTCGTCCAAGTGAGCTAATCTCTTCTTTCTAGAGCTGTTCACCATGGCACATTCTCGGTTCGAGATGCTTCATCTTTTCTTTTTTGGAGTTTCAAGTTTTCCGCATTATCATTGCAAAGCTCCATCCAATCATTGCAAGGCTTCAATCTTATTCTTTTCATCCTTCAATTATTTTTGATCATTCTTTTATTACCGGAGTTCTTTATGGAGGCTACATGGTGGTTCGTCAAGGATTCTTTTCATTCTTCATTCGTTGTTCAAGATTTCTCTCGAAGTTATGGACCGCCAAGCTATACTCTAAAATAAACATGGCGCTCAACACATGCTTTGTTTTGACGAGCTCAAGCATTCTTCATCTTTCATTCTGAAGTGAAATTCTTCCTATCTCATCTTTTGAGGTGGTGTTATGTCATTGTCGATAATCTCCCTTCGTGTTTCATGATTCTCAAGTTTTCAAGACTGACATATCTAAATCCATCATTTTCTCTTTGCTCAAGACATCTTTTCAACCAATCAATCTCTTCATTGGAGTTAGATTGGGTTATATTTCACCTAAAGCTTTCCCTAGGGATTATTGCTATTTATGGTGCTTGTAAATGATCCAAGTTCTTCATTTATCCTCCGGTGAAATAAGTTTCTCGTCTCCTTGTTCATATCAATCCAATCTATTGTTTTTCGTTAGTGGAAGAATTTCACCACATAGTTTTGAGATGTTTTCCACAAGCCCACAACAAGCTTACTCTTTTCGTTGTTGGTTTACAACAACTCCTTTCAACTTTTTCTTTGTAAGCATGCTCTTTCAATTTTAGTTGCGAGAGTTGTCATTCGTCTTCTCTGTTCTTTTTCTTTCCAACCATCTAGTTTTCCATTCATTTGTTCCGGAGGCATTGTGATGTTGCTCTCTTCACTCATCATCTCGGATTGCGAGGATCATGTTCTTCTCGTGCTTATCCATTCAACCAGAGTGTTGTGTCCTCTTTTCAAGTATCCTCTCGTCATGTAAAGTTCATGATCCTAATTCCTTGCATTTACAGTCGGAGTGCTGTCCAAATTATATCATTCTTATTCCTTCTCTATCTTGTTTTAACTAGAGTGTTGTGTCTATCATTCCTCTTCTAACCGGAGTCTCATCCAAGTGCTTTCATTTTGCCAAGTTCATATTCTATGCCTTCCATTTCCAACCGGAGTGTTGTCGTAATTGATCCTTATCATTCCTTGTACATCTCGTTTCAACCGGAGTGCTTGCATGTACTTCTTATCCATTGTAACCCTTTTCTTATATCTTTCAACCTACAAGGTTCCCGTAATGTTCCTTGTTCCTCTTTTCTAACGGAGTGTTTTCAACTTAGTTCATCGTCGTTGTATTCTTTCTTTCGATTTGTTCAACCTCACAAGGTTCTTTGGTTTTTTACTTATTGGTCAAAGAAGCAACTTAGTTTTACCTCTTCTCTTCCTCTTCCGTTTCCCTCTGGTGCCATCCTAGATCTCGGGACGAGATCCTCTTGTAGTGGTGGAGTGTTGTAACGCCCCGAGACCGATGCGCCAGGTGTCTTCTAGTTATTCGTTGTTGTTGCCTTCTCATTTGCTTGCGTGTTGCTTTTTGCCATGTCATCATGCGCATTGCATCATCATGTTTTCAAAACTTGCATCTGTCCCGGTCTTCCCGTACCTTTCATTGCCCGTTCTGAGCCGAGACACACTCGCACGCGCCTGCGGCACCTCCGAAATATTATTTTATAAGTGGCCGGAAAATGTTCTCGGAACGGGTTGAAAGTTGGCATGCGGTGTTGTTATGTTGTTAGTAGGTCGCCTGCCAAGTTTCATCGCATTCGGCGTCCGTTTGACGCCCCAACGGATAACTATAGTGGCATTATAGTCGGTCGAACGTCGGACGTTTTCGGTCTCCGAAAAATATTGTCGGGCTTTCCCTCTCTTTCCTCCCTAGACCATCTACACAGTCCACTACCAACCGCCAGGCCCAATCTTACCCTCCTCACGTCCATAGTCGTCCGATTGTGATCGATGGGCCCCGAAACCCCTCCTAACCACCCGACCCCTCCTTGCATAGTGCATCGACCCCCTCGTGCGCGTCCGAAAACTGCCCCGAATCCGAACCGCTCAGTCATCACCGTTGCATTCAGATCATCCCCTAACACCTATAAAACATCTTCGTTTTATTTATAGGACTCCCTAGCCTATTTTTCTTGACCGCCCGATTACGATCGGACGGACTGAATACCCCTACCCAAAAACCCGCTTAATATATATATATAGGTCCAACCCTAGGATGTAGGCGGTTTGTCCCATCCTTCCCACTCCGCCGCCACCATCTCCCTCGGGATCTCACCCGAGCCAACCAGCGCCCTCCATCGATCTTCCAACCAGCCAAACTCCTCCTCTCGATCCATCATCGCGGACACCTTCAAATCGAGTAGGAGCACTCGGCCTCGTCTCCCTCGCGCCATGGTCGCCGACCACCCAAGCAGTAGCAGCAGTCTCGAGCATCTCCATCCCCGTCAGCCCTTGCCGGAGACCCACCAGAGCCCGCTGCTCGTGCGAAAAATCCTCTGATGCCGTTCGTTCCCCTGGTTCACCTTTCTTCTCTTCCCTAACCTCCTTTTTTCTCTGCTCATGACCGGAGCAAGGAACACCAAGGCCGCTCAGGAACATGGAAGCTCGCCGCCGTTATGCCACCTCCTCCGCTCGGGTCCAGCACGCACCGGCGTCCTGCCGTTCTCCTTCGACACCGGAGCTCCCTGTAGCCTCCCGCGCCCGAGTCCACGAGCTCCTCTGCTCGCGCGCAAGCTCCGCGGCCTGACGGCCACTTCGTCAGCCTCGTCGCCGACCGACCGAACCAGCAGGGAGCCGTCGCCGCCATGGTCTTCACCGACAGCGTCGCCCATCTCCGGTCAAATCCATCCTGCTGGCCTCGGATCCGGTCGGTTCCCGTGCACCCTCATCCGCGCCAAGTCCCTCGTCGCGCCGCCCGTCGCCAAGTCCGCTATCGTTGCGTCCTCTGCCTCCTGCTCGTTCGCGTCACACCAAAGTCCGCCGGCAGCAGCGCCGCCCTACTCCCTCGCTCGCATCTCGCCGCTGCTCCACACCGGGCTCGGCTTCCTCTTCGTCTTCAGCGATGACTAGAACACCAAGTCCCTGTCATTGCTCTGCTTCCTGACGAGAACAGGACGAAGTGCCCGCTTGCCTGCTCGCCCGTTCCTCCCCCGTCAGCGCTCGCGTTGACTTGTCGTCGCTGGGCTGCAGTGCCTCAAGGCCCAGTCGAAGCCAGCCAGCCTCGACCTCCCTCCTCCTAAACTTGGGCTTGGCCCATGGGTGAGCAACCCCCCTTTGTGCCTATTTGATGTTGTGAGCACAACTTAGTATCTGGCACCCAGGAGATTCAGCCCAGTATAGTTTTTTTCCTGTTCTGCGAATTTGTCTATTTATCCAGTGAGCTGCAGTTTTACAGAAAAGTCCCCCTAGTTCATGCATTTAATAACTCACAAATGGTGCATCGGTTTAAAGTGATTTGTATATGAAAAATGACTAGAATTTCATCTAGTTTCATAATATCCAACTTTCATGCATGTTTAAAATGTTTAAAATTGTTGTTTGCATTAATTTGCTTAATGCCATGTTAAAACATTTTATTTCATAAATAAATAACTGTAGCTCCAAACTTAACAAACTTTATATGTAAATGGGGTAGAAAAATGCATAGTTTAACATGGTGGAATTACTTTGCATGTTTGATAACTCTAAAATTATGTATAGGGCAGAACAGTAGCTAATTCGAAAATATGCCCATGAGAATTTTTTTGGACTTGTTGCTTGTTGTTCCGGCCTCATTTAAACTTGCCTAGATAGGTGGTTTTATTATGCTTCACCTCTTGTCATGTTTAATAACATTTAATATTGTTGGGTACATAAACGAGAGTGAACTAAATGTTTGAATGTGGTGTTTCGTCAAGATGCAACTTGTTGCATATTGAGCTTCACTTAACTTGTAGTTTTGTTTGTTGCACTTTGCCTAGCCATGCCATGCCTCTTTAACCAGACATACATCATACTTGCTTGTGCATCATGCCATGTTTATGCTTGTTGGTTTACTATGTTGCTTGCTTATTTCTGGGCTGCTTCTCTCGTTAGCTTCGGTTTCGTTCCGGAGTTGTGAGGATTCGTTCGACTATGTTGGTTCATCTTCTTCATGGACTCGTTCTTCTTCCTTGCGGGATCTCAGGCAAGATGATCATACCCTCGAAGTCACTTCTATCTTTGCTTGCTAGTTGTTCGTTCTGTCGCTATGTCGCGCTACCTACCACTTGTTATATCATGCCTACCATATCGCCGTGCAAGCCTCTAACCCTCCTTCCTAGCAAACCATTGTTTGGCTAAGTTACCGCTTTGCTCAGCCCCTCTTATAGTGTTGTTAGTTTCATGTGAAGCTAAAGTTTGTTCCATGTTGGAACATGGATATGTTGGGATATCACAATATCTCTTATTTAATTAATTCATCTATATACTTGGTAAAGAGTGGAAGGCTCGGCCTTATACCTGGTGTTTTGTTCCACTCTTGCCACCTTAGTTTCCATCATACCGGTGTTATGTTCCTTGATTTTGAATTCCTTGCGCGGTTGGGTGTTATGGGAACCCCTTGACAGTTCTCTTTGAATAAAACTCCTCCAGCAAGGCCCAACCTTGGTTTTACATTTGCCTAACAACCTATTACCTTTCCCTTGGGTCCGCCAACCCGAGGGTCATCTATATTTTAAC